>NC_055970.1:13050552-13053052 GCF_018492685.1 Alosa sapidissima
GGTTTTTTTTTGTCAGAGAAAAGTCATGGAATATTACATTTCACTTAGTGGGAACCCTGACAAACACACACACACACACACACACACAAACACACCACACAAATACACACACCCCACATAAACACACACACACACACACACACACACACACACACACATACACACACACACACACACTCTGACTCTCCGCTCCTCTGCCCTAGTGAGTACGCTGAGTGGGTGTGAGCTGTCGGAGCTCGTGTCGTTGGTGCTGGCTGGCTACTGGGCGTTTGAGAGCCTGACGCTGCGCGACTACAACGACATGATCTGTGGAGTGTGTGGCGTCGCACCCAGGGTGGAGATCGCTCAACGCAACAGCAACAACACACTACTGCTGCGTAATGTAGAGGTGAAACACACACACACACACACACACACACACACACACACAGGGTGCGATTTGTTGGGGGGGGGGGGGGGGGGGGGGTTTGGCGGGCGGTGATATCCTCCTTTGGACTTGATATCCTCCCCTCTGCTTAATTATTTTCATTATCGGTGGGGCAACATTTATCCCCCTCTGCCCCTCATATTGATTAATGCTACTTCATATAAGTACAGCGCTGCAACGTGACAACAGTCTAGTACATAATAATCTGACATCAGAAACACACCGTCACTGTCAGCGCTCGTGCTGCTGACACTGGCTGCGGGATGACTGGTTAATTTGGCCTTGATCATGCAGGACATTTCAGAATGTCGACTGTGTAACCAATCATAAATGGCGAGTTTCAATGGAAAAGTTAGCTGGACAAATGAAAGAAAACGAGAAAGATTCAGTGCAGCATATAGTCATATTTTAGAACCTTCAAAATTAGATTACTGATGCAACTGAGATGTAGGACAACTCCACGTAGAGTAGAACATATTGGTGAGGAGGTGAGGAGAGGTGAGGAGATACTATTAGGTGAGGAGATACTTGCTGAATGTCACAAAAAGTGTTACATATTAGAAATTGCTTGGCATCACTTACCTGTGGTTGCGGAGGACGAACGAGAAACCACTCGTTTGATAAATCGGCCAGTAGGCCTAGTGGAATAACTTTCAGAAATAATCTGTACTGCAAAAGCGAATGTTGGTGGCTATTTAAACTATCTAGCGGGTGTTTTAACAGCTGCAAGAAATAGAGGCTTCATGGTCATGGCCCATGTTCTGGTTCGTAAATTATTTTCATAAAAGTCCAAGTTGCATCATAACTTCACTCTCCAAACTCTTCTCTGCAATGTAGCCTATTAACTGACAGTATGACAGTAGACTATTTATTTTCTGTACAATAAACACATTTATTTTTTCAACTTTTGCAATATTACACACTTGGCTACGGAACGCAAATCTGCAGGAGAGAGAATGCATGTACGCAGCGATTACAAAATTTGTAGGCTATTTGGTTACCAACAAAGAATGGCAGCCAATTCACTAACTCAAGACTTCAATGCCATGGTCGCCCAACGAAACTGATAAGATGTTTCTCTCTCTCTCTCACTCTCTCTAGTTCACGTGGCCTGAGTGTGCCGTGTCTGACGAGGTTCAGGTGGATGACTTCTGGCTGACGATGGAGAACGAGGCGCTGGAACAGGCCGCCTTCCCCTCCAGCCCGCCAATCACACGCTTCGACGCCTCCATCATCGCACCCTTCGTCCCGCCCCTCATGAGGGCAGCTGCCGTCATCAACACAGAGAAGGACAAGAGTAACACACACAGCCCCGCAGGTGGACACACACACACTCACACACACACACACATGTACACACATGCACATGTACACACACACACACGCACATGTACACACACACACAAACACGCACATGTACACACACACACACACACAGCCCCGCAGGTGGGGACACACACTCTCTCACACACACACACACACACAGACACATCTACACACACACACACACATACGCACACACAGACACATGTACACACACACAAAAGTACAAATGGACACAGAATCACACAGAGAAATATTCACTCACTCAAACATTAATGAACTCATATAATGGACCGTGTGTGTGTGTGTGTGTGTGTGTGTGTGTGTGTCTACACAGGGGACCCCTCCACTCTGGTGCGCTTGATCCATGAGGGTCATCTGAAGCCAGAGCAGATGCATGAACACACACCAGTGGAACTGCAGAGTGTGTTAGAGTGCTGTGGAGCTCCCACATCACCCAACAGCACCAAGGTACAGGTGTGTGTGTGTGTGTGTGTGTGTGCGTTAGGGATGCAATGGTATATGGTATATTATCGTACCGAACAATATGCTCCCCACGGTTCGGTGGCAGACACTCATTTTGAAAAGGTGCTGCCGTCTGTTATCCACTATAAGGGAATATTTAGAATTTCAGTAAAAACTGAAGAGCGTAAAGTTTAAACACACGCTAGGCACAGCCCACAAGCATTAGGCCTACTTTGCTAATGCAGTCACCCGGAGCGGGTGCTTCTAAGTAGATAGATAGATAGA
>NC_055970.1:13058052-13065552 GCF_018492685.1 Alosa sapidissima
ATACTGCAACTCTGCAGCTTCATGAGTTAAAGAGATTACGACATCCTGACCCTAAGAGAAAGACTTGAGGTCCAGTGATGAGGTCAGTTAGTGGTCATTTGGCAGTATCCGCTGAGTGCTACATCACAGAAAACCATAGCAACCAAACAAAAACATTATTTCCCAGGCTTCAGTTCTAGGATACAGGCCTCAGTACTGTCAAATCTGTGCCCTGCAAAGGCTCTCATGGCAACTAGAATGTGTGGTGAAGTATGTCAGGTCAAGTCTCTTGCATCTGACCGATTCATATTAGAAGGAAGAGGATGGGTCCACTCCAGTCAGACAGAAAGCAAAGGAGGAACCACACACACACCCACACACACTCTCTCTCTCTCTCTTTCTCTCACACACACAGACACACACTCTGTCTCTCTCTCTCTCTCACACACACACACACACACAGACAGAAATAAAAAAGATGTACTTGTTCGGGGAATGAGAAGGAAACTCCGTTGTGAGTAAGACTAGTTCCCAGAACCTCTACTATTCTGATTTATCTAAAGATGGATGTCTCACACACACATGTGTCCAGAGGGTCAAACACACAGAATGCAGTAGAGAAAAAGGAATGGAGAACACCTGACCCCCCCTTCAGCAAATTCAGATCCACTCTAGATTGAATTCAGATTGGCTCCAGATCCACTTTAGATTAATCTGGATTGGCTCCAGCTTCCCACACGGTAGATACCTATCACATGGGAGCAGCAGGATGCATTCACACACTGAACTGCAGGACGCATTCACACACTGAACTGCATCAGTCTAGGTAGAGCTGCAGGCTCACTAAACTGCATACAACACATGAAGTATTCTCATACATACAGTAGCTTAAGGACACTTTAACATGATTATGGCTAAACTAATGAAGACAATATACAGTAGCTGTGTGTGTGTGTAAAAGAGAGTAGCTGTGTGTGTGTGTGTGTAAAAGAGAGTACGTGTTTGGTGGTGTGTATGTTTGAAGTGATCTCAGCAGAGAGGGTCAGTGTGTGTGTGTGTGTTTAAAAGAGAGTACGTGTTTGGTGGTGTGTATGTTTGAAGTGATCTCAGCAGAGAGGCTCAGTGTGTGTGTGTGTGAGTCTGATCTCTCAGCAGAACTGGTAATTGTTGGTCTTCATAAGCGGCTGCTCCTCTTCCTGTTCTGCATCATGTGACTGGTCACATGACTCCTCGGTGCACTTGAGCTCATCACATGATCCCACCGGCTCCTCCTGCTTCAGCTGCTCAGTGTTCTGATAGGTTCCCTACACAGCACACACACAAACACATACACACACACATTACAGCACGTAGGAACACAGAACATTATTCGTACAGAGAAAAAGGAACACAGAACTTGTCATATGTGTGTGTGTCTGTATGTGTGTATCTGCATATGTGTGTGTGTGTGTGTGTCTGTATGTGTGTATCTGCATATGTGTGTGTGCATGTGTGTGTGTGTGTGTGTGTTTGTCTGTATGTGTGTATCTGTATCTGCATATATGTGTGTGTGTGTGTGTGTGTGTCTGTATGTGTTTATCTGCATATGTGTGAGTGTGTGTGTGTGTCTGTATGTGTGTATCTGCATATGTGTGTGTGTGTGTGTGTGCGTGTGTGTGTACCATGGTGTCCGGCTCCACTTCGTCTCCCAGTAGCCTCTGGATCATGCTGCAGATCTTACTGAAGGTGGGACGCTCCGTAGGCTCCAAGGTCCAGCACATCCTCATAATAGAGTACCTACACACACACACACACACACACACACACACACATTCAGTTGTTTTCAGTTAATTTCAACCCAGTGTGAGGTTTTGTTATCTGTGAGGCACATGTTTTTTGTCCTTTTGTAACACTGCAGAATTCTCTCTCCCTCTCTCCCTCTAGCTATCTCTTCCTCTCTCTATCTCTCTCCCTCTCCCTCTCTCTTTGTGTGTGTGTGAGTGTGTGTGTGTGTGTGTGTGAAAGAGTGTTTTTGACCCTGTATGCATGCTCATGAGGAGGAGAGGTCACCGATTCAGAAGGAGAAACAGAAAGGGGGGTGTAGAGAGAGAGAGGGAGAGAGAGAGAAATAAGCAAGGGGGGAGAGAGAGAGAAAGAGGGAGGGAGAGAGAGAGAAAGAGGGAGGGAGAGAGAGAGAAATAAGCAAGGGGGGAGAGAAAGAGAGAGGGAGAAATAAGCAAGGGGGGAGAGAGAGAAAGAGGGAGGGAGAGAGAGAGAAATAAGCAAGGGGGGAGAGAGAGAGAAAGAGGGAAGGAGAGAGAGAGAAAGAGGGAGAGAGAGAAATAAGCAAGGGGGGAGAGAGAGAGAGAGGGAGAGAGAGAGAAAGAGAGAGGGAGAGGCGTGAAATGGAAGCAAAATGGCTGCCTCGCTTTTGGATCATGTGTTTAACACGCAGAACTAACAGCAGAGCTAACACACAAACACACAAACGCACACACACAAACATGCACGCACACACACACGCACACAAACATGTGCACACACACGCGCGCACACACACACACACACACACACACACACACACAAACACGCACACACACACACACAAAGGAGAAACAGGCGCCACTGACTCAGTCCAGTCGTCTCATGGTTATTTTGGGAGCATGCTAACACACACACACACACACACACAGCATGCAAGGCACAGCAGATGAGGGCTCTGATTCTTCTACAGACATCAGAGCCTGAATCCTCTCACCCAGATCATGTGTGTCCAGATGTGATGAAGAGTGCTTAGTTGATGAGGCTCTGTGTGTGTGTGTGTGTGTGTGTGTGTGTGTCCTCACATCTCAGGAGGGGAGAAGTCAGGTCGCTGCATCTGGTAGCCACACTTGATCATCTTGTAGAACTTGGAGTCAACCAGGATGCTGGGGTACGGACTCTTACCTGCCACGACAGAGAGACACACCTCCATCACCACAACGTGTGTGTGTGTGTGAGAGAGACACACCACCATCACCACAACGTCTGTGTGTGTGTGTGTGTGTGTGTGTGTGTGTGAGAGAGACACACCTCCATCACCACAACGTGTGTGTGTGTGTGTGTGTGTGTGTGAGAGAGACACACCTCCATCACCACAGCGTGTGTGTGTGTGTGTGTGTGTGTGTGTGTGTGTGTGTGTGTGAGAGAGAGAAATATAGTCTGTCTGTGTGTATGTGTGTGTGTGTGTGCTTGTGTGTGTCAGGGGTTGTGTGTGTGTGCATGTGTGTGTCAGGGGTTGTGTGTGTGTGTGTTAGTTTTCTTACCCAGAGAGAAGATCTCCCAGAGGAGGATGCCGTAGGACCAGACATCACTCTGCACTGTGTACACACACTCAAAGATGCTCTCTGGGGCCATCCATTTCACAGGCAGACGAGCCTACACACACACGCACACATACACACAAACACATGGGTGTGTTTTAGATATTTAAATGTTTTCATATGTGTGTGGGTGTATGTGTGTGGGTGTGTGTGTGTGGGTGTATGTGTGTGGGTGTATGCGTGTGGGTGTGTGTGTGTTTGGTCTGATGTGTTCTGATTCACTCACATTTCCCTTGACGACATAGTTTGAGTCGTTCATAATGTCACGGGCCAGCCCAAAGTCACAGATCTTCGCCACTCTACCCTCCGCCAGGAGAACGTTACGTGCCGCCACGTCTCTATGAATACACTAACCAACACACACACACACACACACACACACACACACACACACACACACACACACACACACACCTACATGAGATGTTTGTCAGGCTTTATCAAAGCCAGTCATTTTAGTGAAATGGTGAAACAGTTACAGGTGACACACACCCTGGTGGGGGGGTACAAACACACACACACACACCCTGTTGAGGGTACAAACACACACACACACACACACACACACACACACACACACACACCCTGTTGAGGGTACAAACACACACACACACACACACCCTGTTGAGGGTACACACACACACACACACACACACACACCCTGGGGGGTACAAACACACACACACACACACACACCCAGGGGAACCATAATAACCCCAGGGGGAACCATAAGAACCCCGGGCCCAGGGGAACCATAAGTGGAGCCCTAAAGTGACTCACGTTCTGATTGGCAAGAAACTCAAGGCCCTGGGCCACCTGGAGGGAGAACCGCAGGAGATCGTCCATATCCACTGGCCATGAATCTCTGTCCTGACCACATGACAGGGCTGAACACACACACACACACACACACACACACAATGGTATGATCCCAGCTGCCTTTCTCTGGATATGTGTATGTGTGTGAATTTCTGATCTTACTTATAGAGAATCTGTGTGTGTGTGTGTGGTGTGTGCATGCGTGTGTGCACATGAGTTTCTATTCTTACCTTGAGAGCCACCAGGTCCTGGAACCGGCCTCATGTCCAGGTAGCTGTCAGAACAAGTGCTGGAGATTCCACTGTCACTGTGTGTGTGTGTGTGTGTGTGTGTGTGTGTGTGTGTGTGTGTGTGTGTGTGAGAGAGAGTGTTGGATATAAGGTTGGAGAGAAACAACAGCACCTGTTAGTCTTAATCTGTTGCATTCAGGCTAAATAAACAAAAATAACTTTTTATATAACTATAACTAACATTTAACTAACATTTAAAACAAAACTGCTTCACAGCTGGCTGTCAAAACAGTCAAATTAACACCAGTCAAATAATTCTGCTCCATTTTTTGTCAGACCGAGCAAATGGCTCCAGATAGGCCGTGAAAAGCCAACCGGCGTTCGTACACAGTCTCTCTGAATAGGAAACGTGTCACTTCGGCTGAGACATAAACATTATCATCCAATCAACACTGTGCTTTCATTTGGTTTGTGGAGTCACAGACAAACCAGTCAACAGCACTTCTTGACTGACAAATTGCTGCCTTCACCTTTAAAGCTAATACAAACTAGAAGCACTACTCGGATTGCTGACTTTACTTTAAAGGCTAATACAAACTAGAAACTCTACTCAGAGTTTTAAGTGTTGAATTAAGTATGCAGACGTGAGTTTTAAGTGTTGAATTGAGTATGCAGACGTGAGTTTTAAGTGTTGAATTAAGAAGTGTTGAAAATAGGAAAATTCCGGTATTTAGCACTTTGAGTACCTTTTCTGGTTTGTTTTGGATGAACTAGAGTGGTGGACACCGAAATTTTGACGATTGGTCCTGTATCGACTTCTCTGACTCGTTTTGAATCGCCTTTGACTACTCAGAGTGGCTGCATACTAACAGGCATACTCAAACATGTCCTAAAACAACCCTTAACGTTCCTTTTCAAAACTGTGCAACTCACCGAGTGGTTAGTGGTGTTCATTGATGTTCCAAAACAAGTAGTGTAGCGGAATACAGTTTTTGTCGTGTTTTATTTGGCATTTTGTAAAATCCCATTGATTTCTGTTGGAAGACTCATTGCACGTTGATATTACTGCGCCACCGTCTATGCTTCCAACTATGCTTCAGGTTCAAATATTGAGCGGAAGTTTATACGCGGTTGTGCGGTGTCTGAAAAAATAGTTCCACAATAGCAAATAAGACGGCTGGAAATCATACATTGCGTCGATATATTTGATTTTAATAATCAACGAACACCACTAACCACTCGGTGAGTTGCACAGTTTTGAAAACGAACGTTAAGGGTTGTTTTAGGACATGTTTGAGTATGCCTGTTGGCAGCCACTCTGAGTAGTCAAAAGCGATTCAAAACGAGTCAGAAAAGTCGAGACAGGACCAATCGTCAAAATGTCGGTGTCCATCACTCTAGTTCATCCAAAACAAACCAGAAAAGGGACTCAAAGTGCTAAATACCGGAATTTTCCTTTAAGTATGCAGACGTGAGTTTTAAGAGTTGAATTGAGTATGCAGACGTGAGTTTCAAGTGTTGAATTGAGTATGCAGACATGAGTTTTAAGTGTTGAATTGAGTATGCAGACGTGCGTTTTAGGTGTTGAATTAAGTATGCAGACGTGAGTTTCAAGTGTTGAATTGAGTATGCAGATGAGAGTGCAAGTGTTGAATTAAGTATGCAGACATGAGTTTTAAGTGTTAAATTGAGTATGCAGACATGAGTTTTAAGTGTTGAATTGAATATGCAGACGTGAGTTTTAAGTGTTGAATTGAGTATGCAGCAGTGGGTTTTAAGAGTTGAATTGAGTATGCAGATATGAGTGTTACTTTAAGTGTTGAATTGAGTATGCAGACATGAGTGTTAAGTGTTGAATTGAGTATGCAGACTTGAGTTTTAAGTGTTGAATCGAGTATGCAGACGTACATTTTAAGTGTTGAATTAAGAAGTGTTGAATTAAGTATGCAGGCATGAGTTTCAAGTGTTGAATTGAGTATGCAGATGAGAGTGCAAGTGTTGAATTAAGTATGCAGACATGAGTTTTAAGTGTTGAATTGTGTATGCAGACGTGAGTTTTAAGTGTTGAATTGAGTATGCAGCAGTGAGTTTTAAGAGTTGAATTGAGTATGCAGATATGAGTGTTAAGTGTTGAATTGAGTATGCAGACGTGAGTGTTACTGTAAGTATTAAATTGACTATGCAGACATGAGTGTTGAATTGAGTATGCAGACGTGAGTTTTAAGTGTTGACGTGAGGATGCAGCAGTGAGTTTTAAGTATTGACGTGAGTATGCAGCAGTGAGTTTGTGGAACCTGCGTATGAACTTGGGTCCTCCCAGCAGGTTCTTGTAGTCGCTGGTGTCCTCAGGGGTGGGCGGGAGGGTCAGCACCACGCTCAGGAAGCTCTCCGCTTTCCCTCGCAGGAAGTTCAACAGGTCACCATGGCAACAGTACTCAGTGATGACCAGCACAGGACCTAGGAGGACAACGCGGGGGGGGGGGGGGGGGCAGAAACTTCTAGAACCTGAAGCATGCTGTACACACAGATATTAGCATGCAGATACAGTATATACTCTTAAGCACACACACACATTCATCCTTCATAGACACCCACCATACACACACAAGTTGCGTTCGTGTGCGTGCGTGCGTGCGTGCGTGTGTGCGTGCATCCGTGTGTGTGTGTGTGTGTGTGTGTGTGTGTGCGTCCGTCCGTGTGTGTGTGTGTGTGCGTGCGCGTGCGTCCGTGTGTGTGTGCGTGCGTCTGTGTGTGTGCACGTGTGTGTGTGTGTGTGTGTGCGTGTGTGTGTGTGTAAGAATGTACCTCCATGTGTGTGTGTGTAAGTGTGTACCTCCATGTGTGTGTGTGTGTGTGTGTGTGTGCGTTCATGTGTGTGTGTGCGTGCGTGCGTCCATGTGTGTGTGTGTGTGTGTGTGTGTAAGTATGTACCTCCATGTGTGCAGGCTCCCAGGAGATTGACGATGTGCTTGTGCTGCCCGAGGTGACTGAGAATCTTCAGCTCTGACATCAGAGCCTCCTTCTCGTCTGAGTGAGCACTCCCTGTAAACACACACACACACGCACACACAGTGAGAAAGCAATAAAGACACATACACAAACAATCAACTGTCATATCTCTGTATCGCATA
>NC_055970.1:13068052-13105552 GCF_018492685.1 Alosa sapidissima
ACATACATTGTACAACAATTGGGTTCTATGGAACTATTAATTAGTTTCTGATTGGCCGAGAGACGTTCCATGAGTTGGAATATGCCTGGACATTTCAACTCAGACTTTGCACAGCTAATAATAGATCATTCCGCGATACAATGCGAAGATTCTATAAAGCTTTGACACAATGTTCTCATATCCCAGCTCTCCACTATTTTAAGCAATGGGTTACTCCTTAGCAAACCATAACGAAACAGTGCTTCACCACATCTGTGGATTAAGCCACACAGTCAACTCAATGTAAGTAAGATAAACAAGGATGCTAATTGTTCTCAGCATTGCCAGCATTGTGTATAATATGATATGATGTCACTTGGAGGAGACTTGTAGATAACTAACGTTAGCATAGTTAGCTAACCGCTGCTAACGTGCTAGCATCGTCACGTCAGAAAAGCATATGGGGCTGTGCACAGTAGTGTAACATTTATTCACCTAATAAATTAATAAAGTTGAGTGGTTCTGCAATGTAGGCTATGTTTCCGTTTTTTTGCAGTACCATGTCCCTTACATAACATGACCCAGCGTCCTTGTAAACATGCATGCAACAAAGCTAGATATGAATGTGATTTCAGCCCGACTTTCAACATTTCTCGTGGGATTGGTCATGGATATTCCCACGGCTGTTGTTGCCTGCGCCACTCGGCCTCAACACCCGTGGGAATATCCATGACCAATCCCACTCTCACTCGTGCTATATTGCTTAAGTATACATGAACATATACATTAACATATACATTAACACATTACCATATTCATGAACATATACATGAACATATACATTTATTCAGTTATCAGACTCCCACCTGTAGAACACACACATTTACATTAACATGTATTCAGTTAGCAAATGTTTTTATCCAAAGCGACTTACAAACTGAGACTAACAATCCATTCCACAATAAATACTACCTAATAAACACTGCAATAAATACTACCTAAAAACACCACAAGACTACCAGAGGTTGAGTGGAGTTCAATCATCAAGGGGGGGGGGGGGGGGGGCAAACATTGTAACAACAATAAAACAATAAAAAAAAACTAAAGACTGTATTAGGCAGTCTTTAGAAGTTACATTTAAAATCCTTTATTATAGTGGATGCGCTGTTGTATAAAATTATCACTATGGTTTGTAGACATCATGATGAGAGAACGAGTTTGAAACTGTAAAGCATGTATTCATATAACCTCAATCATAATCAAGTAATACACTGAAGTTATTCCTAGCTAACATACTTTTATAACATTTTAAATAACAAGTTTAACTATTACTAATAACATAACGAAGCCATCCTACTAGAACAGGGGTCTCAAACACCCGGCCCGCGGGCCAAATCCGGCCCGCGTCCTGCCCAATTCCGGCCCGCGACGTATGACAAAATAATAATGTAATCCGGCCCTTGAGGCTATTAATGGCGACAAACAACGACACTGATTAAAATAGACGATAGATCCAGGTACGGTGACAAATCTCATTTGTAGGCCTACTCTGCTCCACTATGTGCAAGACATCCAGAGCTTGATTCAAACCCAAAATCGCTGCGCAAAGTTTTCAGGAAATACTTTACACGCGAGAAACACAAAGACGAGCATTTGTAATGACGCGGAAGCGATGCAGGCCATAGTGTTGCAGAAATTGAAGCAGAAATTAAGCAGAAATAGGCCTACACCAAATGTTGAAAAACGTTCACGTCTGATGAAGTCTTAGGTAAGCTATGTTATTCACCTATTCTAATTCTGAAGGAGAATATCCTTTTGGAGATTATGATCGATCGTCTATGACAGTGATAGTCACGGTGCGTCTGTGAATAGAGGTACGTGTATACAACTTTGTCCACTAAGCATACCATGCTTGTTTCGACCCTCTGCCCAACATAGCTTGGAGGTTGCACTGGTAATCGTGATGATAGTGTCCGTAATTGATGTGGTACAGACAGCAGGGCTAGTAGAAATAGGGCTCTAAAGAACAACAAAGTCACCCGCAATATGATGCGAACTTCTGGGTACTGCAGATTACCCGTGATAGGAACTGTTTGACCAGAATACTTTATTGTAGGCCTATATTGTAGTAATATATTACTAAACCACAACATCTTAGGTGTTGGTATACATCTTAGGTGTTTTCCTGTTAATTTGTTATGTGGGTAATATGAAAAAAGGAAAGTAAACCTGCTTAAATATGTTCATCCAGTATTTACTGAAAGGTGCATAATTTGAGGTTCTTGCCATCCAGTGACAAATTAGATGGGTAAATGTACCCCCTTCATAAACTTTTGTTTTACTCAAAGATTTTTACATTTACAGTAGGACTTTATCTCTGACCACTTTCAAGCCATGGCCTTTTGAAATTTTGATATAAAAATCCAATGGTGTTGCTTTCTTAACCCTGATGCCTAGTTTGCCAGGTTTAAAAAAGTTATGAGAGGAAATATTTTTATTTGGTGTGAAACACACACACATATCTGTTTTTATGTTTTTCATTTATTTTATAATTTGTATTAATATTTATTTTATCATTATTTTATTTATAAGCTAAGGTTGCTAGCACAGGTGTCTAAAACCCGATAAAAACACTTGCACTTTCTGTTTGCAGTTTTGTGTGGTATTTGAAAAAAAGAACATTGCCTTTTCAGAAATAGCCGGCCCTCCAATCAGATGACGTTGGCAGAATTGGCCCCCAGCTCATTTGAGTTTGAGACCCCTGTACCAGAATGTGCACTCTGTATTCCGATGTCTCTGTTTGCTGCCCTGTGTCTCATTTTGTTGCACTGTGTCTCATGCTGCCTTAGCCTAGGCCTTTTGAAGAAACCAAAGTCGGCCTTGAAGCTGCAAAATAACGCGTACACAGGGCTTTGAATAGCTTAAAAGATGTTTGTCTCATCTCTCCCCATTAATAGGTGAACCATAGTCATACAATTTGTTCGCAAAGTTTTTTAGTCTCTTTGTGTTCCTCCCCATATACTGAGAGGAGCCACACCATTTTTATACCATACCAATTGGATAGAATTTTGAAAAGAAAGGTTTTTTAGAAAAATCAAAAGTTAAAGAAAATTTGAAACAAAGTTGAGCCTAACATCTGACAGTAAATGTGCGAAGAGCAATGGATGGTTAGAATATGGATGAATAGCCTATTAGAAAAAGCTTATTTGTGTGTTTAATTGTGTCTTGAATAAAGCTACTGCTGTGCTTGAATACCAGCTGTTTGTAGCTGTAAGTTAGTTCACTAATTGACACAAATCTAATTATATCCCTGATCATTGCAAAAGAAATGTAAGATTAAAGGGCTTTTGTGAGACGGGACGCCTCTGCTATAATAGCTCTCAACGAATAATGGGTCGGGTGAGAGCTGTAGTTCAGAACCTAAAAAGATATAATCGCGATGAATTCTCCACGGCATAGTGTCGGATTTGAGGATTGTCGCTTGATAGAATTTTAATCGCGGACTAACGTTTCAATGACATAAGGGTCGCATGAGAGAAGTCTCGCTGAGTACTGCGGTGAGCTGCTCATAGGCATTGATGTTGTCGTGGGATAGCTGCCCACTGCTATCCACTCGAGGCGCGCACGGGTGGAGAGGCTGGATATGGCACACCTCATAGTAAGTCAAAGGATAAGAGGGTATTTGTGTTGGTAATGAAGGGCATTGGTGCGGAGAATAATTGGTGAAATAAAGGTGAATCAGATGTGGTATTACTGCACCTTACTGTAATTGCTATTACTAATTTCAGTCATTTGAAATTAGAAAAATGTATGCTACAATTACTAGTGTTGCTGAGCATATGTTGTTATGAGTTATTGTTGAGTTTAGTTTGTATTTTTGTTGGTTATTTCTTGTTGGTTATGTTTGAAACAAAGTAATAGCCTGCCTGGTGTGTTGTGGTACTGTCATTGGTTAGTGCAGAGTAAAATCAAAAGAAAAAGCAATTGATGGAAAAGAGAACATTTTGGCAGGAGAGATAACTTAGAAACGTGAGTGATATAAAACATGTTTGGAAAAGGTTGATATAATATCTCATACTAACCAATGTGTGTTGGGACAATTTACTCAAAAGTGCATGCAAACCAAGGGCAAGTGAATGTTTCTGTGTGTCTGAGTGAGTGAGTTTATCTAACTTCTGATTGCTATTGAGAGGTCTCCGCCACTGAGCCCTGACTCCTCCTCAAGGAAACCGGGAAAGACTGTGCACAGCAAATGTTAAACCCAGTGCCTTGGACAGAATTTGTGCTGTGTCCAAATGTATAAGTGGGTGTACCTGGGTTGAGGTGGAAGCATGACTCGTGCAGATGGACACTGAATTGAGAAAATGGAATTGAAGCTTTTGACCAATTATTGTGTTTGGTCACCAGTTTCAGTTAACTTGTTAGAAAGGAAAGGATAGTATAACAGAAAAGAACAGAAAAATGAATATTGCATTCTAGAAAAAATCATAGTCTCAGTTGTTCCGGTCAATATTGAGATCACAATCGTTTGCCACAATTATGCCACCTTCTGAACTTAAAGTGAGTTTAATTGAAATGTTGAATACAATGTTGAATACAATTTAACTGAAGAACTAAGATTATATAAAATTAAAAAAATGATTTCAAAAAGTTATCCTTAAAATAGTTACCACAATAAAAGAGTTGTGCTGAATTGAGAAATCTTAAATGAAAAAAAAAAAAAAACAGAAAGAAAGGAAATTTCGAAAAATAACTGTCATACTTTGATTATGTTGTTATTGGGATACAAATCTAAATTGAAATAACAAATTGTCTAATTGCACAGTGTAGTGTCTGTTCTGAGATACCATCATAATTTGGTGAATGATATGAAAACCAGGGTATTCTTTGAAACAAATGGGGTTAATGTTTTAGATAAGGCAGGGTACAGATGCAGGGAAAGATTAGAAACTAACCACTGACTAAACACAGTTTTGAGTCTGTCTACAGGCTGTGTGCCCTCTGAATCCGAGACCCAGGCCCTGATTACAGCCAACCGACATGTCACCCACACCAACGTCTACCCATGTGATACCATTGCTAAGACTGGTTCAGAAACGATTAGCCACTGCTGCCAGACACAAGGGGGAGGAGCCATAAGTCCCAACTCGACAAAAAGATTGGACCACAGCAATAGGGAGGAGCATTTGCATTCTCCTGATACTGCTCACTGACTCCTTTTCAACCAAGCCTCGTTTTGGAAAAAGGAGTGAAAGAACACAAAAGAACAAACAGCCTCTGCAAGTGAAATAAGAGACTACCATAAATACACCAACTATGGCTGGAACTGTCTTTATGGCATTCTAAAAAAAAAATATAGGAATGAGCATGGTGTGGGAACTCATCAATCTCCAGAGTAGGGCTGGGCGATAAAACGATAGCGATATGTATCGCAATAAACATGTAATCGATATCAATAAAAAATATGTTCGATAGAACATTCGATAATTAAAAGCAACACACACCTCCCGCCTTACGTTGTCCATAAATAAATAGGCTAAATATATCTTGCATTGTAGCTAGTATGTGCAACTCTACCAGAGTAGGTGATAGAAGTAGGCCTACCTCAACACAGACTCTCAATGAGTCCTTGCCCCGTGCACTCTCTCTCTCTCTCTCTCCCTCACAACAGGCGCATCCCTCCTCAGCATGTCCAAACATTCACAATCGTGCAAGATGACTGACTAAATTGCTATTAAATCTGGTTAGCATAATTAGCACGCTGCACAAATTTGTTCAAAACTGTTGCATTCAAATTGACTGCTAAGTTCTAATCATCTCAATCCAGATGCAAATGGAAAAGTATTTTCCAAGACTCAAATGGGCCTATCCCAAGGAGAAAAAGTATTCATTTGAAACTTAAACACACGTGGGGAAACTGAACAGTCTAACCAGACTATGATAAACTAGCAAATTAAGCTACTTTACAATATTTCCAGGCTTCAACCAGTGCTGCTTTTCATTCAGACGTGTTTTTCATGATTGTGTTGACATTTCTTTTCCCTTTTTGCTTTGATTTATAACTAACCTTCAGAGGAAGGTTAAGTTTAAAATAAAAGTGTTTAAATTGAACTTTTTTTTTCTTCTGGTCCTTATCTGAAATATATTTTTTTTAAAAATCAATAATTATCGATATCGACTGATATGAAACACTTATACCGTGATACAGTTTTCAGCCATATCGCCCAGCCCTACTCCAGAGTGGCTGTCAGGACTGGATCGGACCAGAGGTACACTTCAGTTGGACGTCCACCAATATTCAAGTCACAACTAAAAGAGGACACACATGTACTAACCCCCACCACACCTTAAGAAGGGACAGAACGATTGAAAGCATGTTCTTCAAGGATACTGAGGATTGAAATGTAAGCCAGGAGTCTTTAAGGATGCCCTGGCTCAAAATTCAAATCATTTTTAATCCATGGTTCTGGTTGCCAGGCCAGTCCAGAATCAGTCTAAATTTGCATTCATGGCTTTAGGATGCCATGAATATGAATCCATAGCCAGTAATCCCCAAAAAAGGGTTCAATATGATGTATCATTGAAAAAGATGCTCTACTAGGGCTTAGACCATGTTTACACGAGCATGTGTATTTTTATAAACGAAGACATTTCCCTATGTTTGAGCCTTTCATTTAGACGCAAACGGAGAATTCGCCCTGTAAAACGGTTATCCAAAAAACCTCCGGCCAAAGTGATTTTTTTGGAAAACTTTGTTTATGCGTTTGGTTGTAAACTGTGGTAAACAGAGTTTTGGGCAGCCAACGTCACAGTATGCGACAGAAGTACACCAAATGTGCGACCAATGTTTACACTGTAAGTAATTGCTGTAAATTTACAGCCAATTTTCAACACTAAAATACTGTTTTCATGTTAAACAGTTTAGTACTGTAGTTAGCAATGCATTGTGGGCTGCTTAACTTGGAGCAACAGGACAGAGGCCCTAAACAGTATGCTGATGTTTTAAATTACAGGACACTACAGTATTTTTTGGAAACTGAGTGGTGTTGCTGGGGAATCTGGAATAGGCCTACGGTCAGAAGTTTGATACATTAGTCTTTTACTGCTTGGTCAATTTTCTTTAAAAAAATAAAATACAGAAATTATTTGCCATCAACTCCTGGAGGGACTTCATGAACCATAATTTGGATAGGAGATTTTCCAGAAGAGGAGTCACAATTTGGATGACATGTGCTACACATCATCGAATGTTCTTCATCTACATACATCGGGTCTGACATCTACAAATTAACTGAGGATACAAAGTAACTATAGGATTATTGGAACATCGGCTAACCGAGATGGTTTTTGTGAGTTTTATTTTGTTTGTGTCAACTTTTAATGAAGTGTGTTTTACAGTTAGCCTAGGCTAACAAGGAAATTAGGCTAGTTCGGTTAAAGAGAGACACTTGAATCATCAAGGCTTAGGGTTTCACTTTTCTGTTTAAACGGAAAATCGGTGTGCAAATATTGCCTTTCTGGACTCTTTGAGAATGCATTTTGTTTATTTATCTGTCGCTGCACGTCTTACACAGCCTAGGCTACTTGGCTACTTCTCCCAACTGTTTTAGAGTATAGGCTTTGTCAAACCGTTTTGCATTATCTGTGGCTTCCCCCCCATTGTATTTTATATATTGCACACTGTGTTTTAAAGAGTGACTCCATCAGTCTTAAGTGCCCAGACACCTAATGTGTTTACTGATGTGGGGAGTACTACTACATATGTGAAAAAAGTAGTATAAATTATGTTATGGCTCAGAGGAAGCTGCATCTAAGCTGATACATTACCTCCATGTTGTCACACAGTTGCTAAATTGCATTATGGGTAAAGTGGGTGCAAGGTTTTAAAAAGCATTTCACTTGTCTTCTTTGCCCTACTATGACACTGTTGAACATATGATGATGATCAAATCAATACAGCAGAAACGTATCAGATTATGTGCAGTTTCCTCTGGAGCCACAAAAGGGTTCATACTACGTTTAAGACATTTGCAGTAGAACTCCACAAGACCTGTACAAATGGTTACCCTTTAACTTTTCAATGGCAAATCTATTTAGCAGTTTGACTGTAGGTACTTCTGAAGCCTACCCTATTTGGCTCTAGGTTACTCTCACCTACCTGTAGTAGTGTGTTTATATTTTTTCTTCTTTAAAATCTTATTATGGTAGGCATAATGTATTTGTTTCCTACAGATGTCTGCCACTGCAGCTGACGTTGAGACAACTCTCCTGCAAGTCCTCGCCTGATACTGCCTGGTATACATACATTTCATTTAGATTCATTGATAGGCACATTATATATCGTATCGGCCATTCATCTCGAGTTTACAAATGTTTCCACAAGGTCACATGCAATGCTTAGGTAACATGCTATGACTTGAAGTTTCAGGTGCAACAGGGCAAGTCACAATTAGAGGTTGGATGATCACCTTTGAGGGCCGTGTAATCTCTGAGGGCATCCCACCAACATTTGCATCGGGACTTACTGCTGTGTTTGCAATCTACTACATATTCAACCTTCAGTATCAAGATGAGGCAGTCTGCACTCTGGAATTCATTTAGAGGTAAACCCCTTTCATTCCTTGTCATTATTATATGGATATATACAATTAAATTAATGTGTTTGTATTTTTTGCATAAAATGGTATTATTACTGTAAACTTCAAGCCACAATTTCAACACACACACACACACACACACACACACACACACACACACAGACTGGGTATTTTGTTGGACTATAGGCTTTAATCTAATTCCTTTTGATGAACAATTCATTGCATTGAATTGAATATACACGAAACAGTATGTTGTTGCAACCCCACTCCGATCTTAGACTATTTTCATTTCAGGCGCTTCATTGGTATAAATCCAGAGAGCGGGACAAAGGCCAAAATGGGCAAGGTTGTCTCCAAAAAGAAAGGTGTTATCATCCAGAAGAAGTCTTCTGCAGTCAATACACACGTCGCCATGTTTCTGAAGAATCTCATTGACTTGAATGGAACTTGATATAGACCGGTGAGCTCTTTAATCTCGCTCTCTTTGTTTTGACAATCTGACATTGACACATTAAGCCACAAGAGAACTGCTATTAACTTTATAAGCATTAGCTTGGAGTGTATACTGTACATTCCTGATTGTATAGTTTATTTATTATTCTGATTATAATTTCTTGCTGTTGTTTGACAGTGGCAACACTGGAATAATGCTGCAGGGAGGAACAGCGGCAACCAAAGTGATGGTCATCTCTACTGGATCCACAACAACTAAGATGTAAAAACACAAACCTACCTCACAGGACTATTTTAAGATGTAAAAACACATTTCCATTCCATATTTCAATTTTTTCCATTTTTTGAAAGTAGCAATATTCATGTTGACATTGCTCTTTGAAATAAAGGTATTTGATTTTGATTCTCTCTTAAGTTTTTATTGCTTTAACAGTGTGAATACAGAAATATACTGTATTTCTGATTTACAGACTACTACTGTAAAGCCAATTTACGGTATGGATACCGTCAAATTACGGTATATCACTGGCGTCTTTGCTGCCAGCTCTTTACTGTAATTTATAGAAAAACAGAAATATACTGTTTTTATGGTTTACAGGCTACTACCGTAAAATCATTTTACATATAAATACCGTAAAAATAATGGTATACTGCTGGCGTCTCTGCTGCCAGCTCTTTACTGTTATTTTACAGGATTTTTTTTTACAGTGTACATTTACATGTTCTCACATGCGACTTTTCAGGGTTCTGATTGGTTAATGTGAGCTTGAGCTTATTGTTAGACTGCCACTGTGGTTTGGCGTGCTCATGACAGCATGTATGTACACGGGTTTGTGTAAACACATAAAAAAACGGTCTCGTGTAAATGCAGTTTTATTTGCAAACGTAGATGGCCAGATATTCGTTTAGGAAAATACCCTGCTTCGTGTAAACGTAGTCTTAGAATAATACACATGGTCAACACACATTGATGATTAGGGAAACTGAAAGGGCAAGTAGAGGCCAGAACAATTAAGTATTCTTTAATATTGATGTCATAACTGATTAAGGAGTGATGGTATTAAGAGCAGTAGGTAATAATGGACACTTTGTTGTGCTTCCCAAATCTCATAAAGAGTGAGAGTATGGCTTATGACAATCTATATAGGAAAAACTACAAACAATAATAGTGTAACAGTTGCCTTATAAAAACAAAACTTTCATTATTTTTAACTATGATATGATAAATGTCATATGCTGAATGAACAGACAAAGAAAATTTTAACAGAATAAATTTAATAAGCATAAAAACACTCTGTAGAGCGCTATGAGACATGTGTAATGTTGTTGTCAGTGTTGCAGTATGGAGTGCTGGACCGAGGGGCAGGGCAAGTCGAGAACGAGGCACACTTAAACTTGAGAACAGGAATCTTTAATGCGAATGCACACTACAACCACGAAACAACATCAATGACCGACAGGGGACTGAGGGAGACAGGGTTTAAATACACAGGGGTTAAACAAGGCTAACAAGGCACAAGTGGACAAGAAACAAGAGACAGGTGAACACAGGGCTGGAAATCATAATTAAACTAGCAGACTAATAATGAGGAACAGGTGAGGGGCAGAGACACAGGGAACTGAGACATGGCAAGACAAACAAAGGAGCACATGGCTGTCAGGAACTAAAACACAGGGACAGGAAGTAAACACAGGAGTACATGGAACAGGAGGTAAACAAAGGAGGGACAGGGAACACAGGATTGTTACAGTTGTGGCGCTCTATAAGTGAAATTAAATTGAAATTGAAATTAAAAGTAACAGAATAAACCAAAAAATCGAAATAAATCTAAAATCATAAATAATCGCTATATAATAATCAAAAAACATAAACTATTTACAAAATGATAACTCTGTGAAATAATTAATTAGTTAAAAGGAAGGTGGAAATGCGTGAAAAGTTGGTAGGATGATTGTGATCGCTTAGTATTGATTGACGGTCGACATGAGAAATAAGGATGTGGGTAGTATGGAGTGAATACCCAAAGCAACAATATTTCAGAATAACTAATAGCATAAAACCTTGCCATCCTACTGGAACTGTTGGACGCAACAGGGTGGGGCAGATTAGCTGTTAGCCTGTTACTGATTCATTGATTGAGTGAGTGACAGGTGAGTGAAAAATGTAAGAGTGAGTGTGCATGCAATGTGTGAATGGAGCAACGTACCTGGGGTCTTAATCAGACTGACAACCAGGAGAATACAAGACCTATCCCACTTTTTGTTGACATTGAAAAATGTCAAAAGGAGGGAGGGATAGGAAATTTGAATAACAGTATGTAGACATTGATTGCTACGAAATATTACTATTATTAACCATTACTAACTACTAACTAACTACTAATACTAGCTATTAATCTAAATATTAATCTAAATATAGCTGCAAGCAGCAATGAGGGGGCCAAGCAGTGAGATCAGCAGGCCAGATTTGCCAAGTCAATGCCGTTGCATCAGATATATAGCCTTAAGCAGTCACAGCAAGTTCCATGCCATACAACCCAAGATTGGCTGAGTTACAAGGTCAAGTTTCACATCAAAACATAACTGATTTTGTGGGGCTGAACCAGGGCTGAGTGTCGCCGCCCCCTCCCCCAGCCAGCCCACCGCCGCAACCGCCCCTGCCCATCCCACCCCGCCCCACCCTTGCACGCACACGCATTAGAATTAACTGGATGGAACTCGCTGTCATCAGTTTCACATCAAAAATAAAGATTGACTGAGATATGATCACACTTGCTGTGATTTAAACATAGAGGTCAACAATTGACGTCATAGGGTGTGTTGAACTCGGCTTGGCTCAAGGATTCCAATGATACCTCATTTTGCCATTCGGGTCAACAGGTCAAAAGTTACGTCCGTGAACACAAGTCCAACTTTGGCCTGTTGGTGGCGCTAGAGCGCTTGAGGTGCCGGCATGAAACTTGGTGAAATGAATTATTGGACTGTCCCCAATTAGTGTGCAAAATTGTATAACTTTTTACCAGACGGTTCTATGGGCTGCCATTGACTTCCATTGCAAAATAATGCGCATCAGCAACTACTGGCCAAAATGCATTTTTGTCAATTACGGTGCCCCCTAGAGGTCAAATTTCACCAAATTTCTTGAGCGTCCTCCCGATGGGGTCTGAGGTACATGTACTAAATTTGGTTTTGATACATGAAAGCGTTGCTGAGATATGAAATCACTTCCTGTTTGGCAGCTTCGCCGCAAATTTCGATTGGCTGGTACAGGTCAATGCTTCTGTCAATTGTTCCAGAAAGCAATGCACTCATCAGGCATGGTCTGAAGATGGTCTCTACCAATTTTGGTGAAGAACAGATGAAATTTGTGACCTGCGAAAACTTGTACGTGTTTTTGATTAAATTCAATATGGCGGCCGAATCAATTACGATGACATCACAAGTTGGCTTGGGTTGACCTAAGGACCTTCAACAGTAGTACCAGACACCACTAGTGTGTTTTAATTCTAAGCACAACTGCTGCTACAGGCCAAAAGGCATGTTTCTTAATTACAGCGCCCCCTAGAGGTCAAAGGTCACCAAATTTCTTGAGCGTCCCCCTGATTGGGTCCTGAGTCCATGTACTTAGGTTGGTTATGATAGATGAATGGGTTGCTGAGATATGAGCTCACTTCCTGTTTGGCGGCTTCACCGCAAGTTTCAATTGGATATTACGGGTGAACGGTTTAAGTTCCGAAGACAAAACACCACAACTTTTGTTAGGCTTGGTCTGAAGATCATGTATGTCAAGTTTGGTGACGATCGGACAAAATTTGTGACCTGTGAAAAATTAGTTTCACTTTCACTAAAATCCAATATGGCGGAAAATCCATCATGGCGGAAAATGACGTCATAGGGTGCGTTGAACTCGGCCTGGTCCAAGGATTCCAATGGTACCTCATTTTTCAAAATCGGGCCAACGAGTCAGAAGTTACATGCATGAACGCATGTCAAAATTTGGCCTGTTGGTGGCGCTAGAGCGCTCGTGGTGCGGACTCGAAACTTGGTGAAATTAATTCTGGGCCGCAGCCTAATTAGTGTGCCAAATTTCACAACTTTTCACCAGACGGTTCTATGGGCTGCCATAGACTTCAATGGCAGAGGAAAGATGTGTAATAAATATAGCTGCAAGCAGCAATGAGGGGGCCAAGCAGTGAGATCAGCAGGCCAGATTAACCATGTAAATCAATGCCGTTGCATCAGACATATAGCCTTAAGCAGTCACAGCAAGTTCCATGCCATACAACCCAAGATTGGCTGTGTTACAAGGTCAAGTTTCACATCAAAACATAACTGATTTTGTGGGGCTGAACCAGCGCTGAGTGTCGCCGCTCCCTCCCCCAGCCAGCCCACCGCCGCAACCGCCCCTGCCCATCCCACCCCGTCCCACCCTTGCACGCACACATTAGAATGAACTAGATGGAACTCGCTGTCATCAGTTTCACATCAAAAATAAAAGATTGACTGAGATATGATCACACTTGCTGTGATTTAAACACAGAGGTCAAAAATTGACGTCATAGGGTGAGTGGGGGTGTGAACTCGGCTTGGCCCAAGGATTCCAATGATACCTCATTTTGCCATTCGGGTCAACAGGTCAAAAGTTACGTCCGTGAACACAAGTCCAACTTTGGCCTGTTGGTGGCGCTAGAGCGCTTGAGGTGCCGGCATGAAACTTGGTGACATTAATCATGGGACTGTCCCTTATCAGTGTGCCAAATTTCACAACTTTTCACCAGACGGTTCTATGGGCTGCCATTGACTTCCATTGCAAAATAATGCGCATCAGCAACTACTGGCCAAAATGCATTTTTGTCAATTACGGAGCCCCCTAGAGGTCAAATGTCACCAAATTTCTTGAGCGTCCTCCCGATGTGGTCTGAGGTACATGTACTAAGTTTGGTTTTGATACATGAAAGCGTTGCTGAGATATGAAATCACTTCCTGTTTGGCGGCTTCGCCGCAAATTTTGATTGGCTGGTACAGGCCAAAGCTTCTGTCAATTGTTCCAGAAAGCAATGCACTCATCAGGCATAGTCTGAAGATGGTCTCTGCCAATTTTGGTGAGGATCCGCTGAAATTTGTGACCTGCGAAAACTTGTACGTATTTTTGATTAAATCCAATATGGCGGCCGAATCAATTACGATGACATCACAAGTTGGCTTGGGTCGGCCTAAGGACCTTCAACAGTAGTACCAGACACCACTAGTGGGTTTTAATTCTAAGCACAACTGCTGCTACAGGCCAAAAGGCATGTTTCTTAATTACAGCGCCCCCTAGAGGTCAAAGGTCACCAGATTTATTGAGCGTCCCCCTGATTGGGTCCTGAGTCCATGGACTAAGGTTGGTTATGATAGATCAATGGGTTGCTGAGATATGAGCTCACTTCCTGTTTGGCGGCTTCGCCGCAAATTTCGATTGGATATTACGGGTGAACGGTCATAGTTCCGGAGACAAAACACCACAACTTTTGTGAGGCTTGGTCTGAAGATCATGTATGTCAAGTTTGGTGACGATCGGACAAAATTTGTGACCTGTGAAAAATTAGTTTCACTTTCACTTAAATCCAATATGGCGGAAAATCCATCATGGCGGAAAATGACGTCATTGGGTGCGTTGAACTCGGCTTGGTCCAAGGATTCCAACGGTACCTCATTTTTCAAAATCGGATCAACAGGTCAAAAGTTACGTGCGTGAATGCACGCCCAACTTTGGCCTGTTGGTGGCGCTAGAGCCCTCGAGGAGCCGACATGAAACTTGGTGAAATTAATCATGGGCCTGTCCCCAATCGGTGTGCCAAATTTCACAACTTTTTACCAGACGGTTCTATGGGCTGCCATAGACTCCCATGGCGGAAGAAAGATGTTAAATAATAAATATAGCTGCAAGCAGCAATGTGGGGGCCAAGCAAATAAGCAGAAGTTGGGATTGGACTGGACTAGACTAAGCTAGACTAGACAAGGCTGGACTGGACTGGACTGGACTGGATTGGATTGGATTGGACTGGACTGGACTGGATTGGATTGGATTGGATTGGACTGGATTGGGATTGGGATTGCAGAGATATGAGCCTACTTCATGTGATTGTTGATTGGATTGGATTGGATTTAATTGGACTGGATTGGATTGGACTGGATTGGATTTGATTGGACTGGATTGGGATTGCTGAGATATGAGCCTACTTGATGTGATTGTTGATTGGATTGGATTGAATTGGACTGGATTGGATTGGATTGGGATTGGACTGGACTGAATTGGACAGGACTGGACTGGATTGGATTGGAATGGACTGGATTGGATTGGATTGGGATTGCTGAGATATGAGCCTACTTGATGTGATTGTTGATTGGATTGGATTGAATTGGACTGGATTGGATTGGGATTGGACTGGACTGAATTGGACAGGATTGGAATGGAATGGACTGGATTGGATTGGATTTGGATTGCTGAGATATGAGCCTACTTCATGTGATTGTTGATTGGATTAGATTGAATTGGATTGGATTGGACTGGACTGGATTGGGATTGGGATTGCAGAGATATGAGCCTACTTCATGTGATTGTTGATTGGATTGGATTTAATTGGACTGCATTGGATTGGACTGGACTGGATTGGATTTGATTGGACTGGATTGGGATTGCTGAGATATGAGACTACTTCATGTGATTGTTGATTGGATTGGATTGAATTGGACTGGATTGGATTGGATTGGGATTGGACTGGACTGAATTGGACAGGACTGGACTGGATTGGATTGGATTGGAATGGACTGGATTGGATTGGATTGGGATTGCTGAGATATGAGCCTACTTGATGTGATTGTTGATTGGATTGGATTGAATTGGACTGGATTGGATTGGGATTGGACTGGACTGAATTGGACAGGATTGGATTGGAATGGAATGGACTGGATTGGATTGGATTGGATTGGATCGGATTGGAATGGACTGGACTGGATTGGATTGGATTGGGATTGCTGAGATATGAGCCTACTTCATGTGATTGTTTATTGGATTGGATTGAATTGGACTGGACTGGACTGGATTGGATTGTACTGGACTGGATTGGATTGAATTGGACTGGACTGGATTGGATTGGGATTGGACTGGACTGAATAGGACAGGACTGGATTGGATTGGAATGGACTGGATTGGATTGGCATTGCTGAGATATGAGCCTACTTCAAGTGATTGTTGATTGGATTGGATTGAATTGGACTGGATTGGATTGGATTGGATTGGATCGGATTGGAATGGACTGGACTGGATTGGATTGGATCGGATTGGAATGGACTGGACTGGATTGGATTGGATTGGGATTGCTGAGATATGAGCCTACTTCATGTGATTGTTGATTGGATTGGATTGAATTGGACTGGACTGGACTGGATTGGATTGTACTGGACTGGATTGGATTGAATTGGACTGGACTGGATTGGATTGGGATTGGACTGGACTGAATAGGACAGGACTGGATTGGATTGGAATGGACTGGATTGGATTGGCATTGCTGAGATATGAGCCTACTTCAAGTGATTGTTGATTGGATTGGATTGAATTGGACTGGATTGGATTGGATTGGATTGGATCGGATTGGAATGGACTGGACTGGATTGGATTGGATTGGGATTGCTGAGATATGAGCCTACTTCATGTGATTGTT
The DNA here is from genome assembly GCF_018492685.1 of Alosa sapidissima. Lineage (NCBI taxonomy): Eukaryota > Metazoa > Chordata > Actinopteri > Clupeiformes > Clupeidae > Alosa > Alosa sapidissima. The sequence goes on from NC_055970.1 coordinate 13,084,785, forward strand.
GATTGGATTGGATTGAATTGGACTGGACTGGACTGGATTGGATTGTACTGGACTGGATTGGATTGAATTGGACTGGACTGGATTGGATTGGGATTGGACTGGACTGAATAGGACAGGACTGGATTGGATTGGAATGGACTGGATTGGATTGGCATTGCTGAGATATGAGCCTACTTCAAGTGATTGTTGATTGGATTGGATTGAATTGGACTGGACTGGACTAGATTGGATTGTACTGGACTGGATTGGATTGGATTGGATTGGACTGGATTGGACTGGACTGGATTAGATTTGATTGGACTGGATTGGGATTGCTGAGGTATGAGCCTACTTCATGTGATTGTTGATTGTATGGGATTGAATTGGACTGGATTGGATTGGATTGGGATTGGATTTGGATTGTTGAGATATGAGCCTACTTCATGTGATTGTTGATTGGATTGGATTGAATTGGATTGGGATTGGGTCTTGAGTCCATGTACAAAGTTTGGTTTCAATCCATGAAAGCGTTAGTAAGATATGAGCCTAATTCAAGTCATAGTTTTCCCTAGTGGTCAAAAGACACCAAATGTATTGTAGCTATTCAGGATGTGTTCATGAGTCCACGTCCCAAGTTTGGTGTTGATACGAGAAAGTCTTGCTAATTATAGCACCCCTAGTGGTCAAAAGTCACCAAATTTATTGTGCGTCCTCAGGTTGTGACCACTAGTCCACGTACTAAGTTTGAGGTTGATGCGAGAAAGTATTGCTAATTATAGCGCCCCTAGTGGTCGTCAAAGTACACTAAATGTTTTGTGTGTCCTCAGGATGGGGTCCCAAGTCTATGAATCAAGTTTGGTTTTGATATGTGAAAGCGTTGCTGAGATAGAAGCTAACTTCCTGTAACTCTAGCGCCCCCCTAGTGGTCGAAGGTCACCAAATTGATTGTGTGTCCTCAGGGAGGGGTTCCAAGTCCATATACCAAGTTTGGTTTTGATATGTGAAAGTGTTGCTGAGATATGAGCCTACTTCCTGTGATTATAGCGCCCCCATAGTGGTCAAAAGTCACCAAATTTATTGAGCATTCTCCTAATTGGGTCCTGAGCCCATGTACCGAGTTTGGTTTTGATACGTGAAAGCTTGGCGGAGATAACATTTCACTTCCTGTTTGGAGGCTTCGCCGCCAATTTCGATTGGTCGTCATGGCTGACTTGTTTTGAATAAAGGTCCAAAAAGCAATGTGTTTGTGACGGTTGGTCTGAAGATCATCTGTGTCAAGTTTCGTGAAAATTGGATGAAGTTTGTGACCTGTGAAAACTTTTAAGTGTTTTTGATGAAATCCAATATGGCGGTCCAATCAATTATGTTAATGTCAAAAGTTGAGATGTGACAGCCTAAGGACCTCCCAAAGTATTGATAGAGATCACTAATATGTTTTAATTTCAAACACATCACCCCATACAGGCCAAAACGTAGTTTTGTTAATTATAGCGCCACCTGTAGGTCAAAAGTCATGAAATTTATTGAGCCTCCTCCTAATTGGGTCCTGAGTCCATGTACTGAGTTTGGTTTTGATATGTGAAAGCCTTGCCGAGATCTGAGTTCACTTCCTGTTTGGCGGCTTCGCCGCCAATTTTGATTGGTCGTGACTGGCGACCAGTTGTGAGTATGGGTGTCAAAGGCAATGCAATTATGAGGCATGGTCTGAAGATCATCTGTGCCAAGTTTCGTGAAAATTGGATGAAGTTTGTGACCTATGAAAACTTTTAAGAGTTTTTGATGAAATCCAATATGGCGGAGGTCCAATATGGCGGAAAGTAATGTAATAGGAGTCAGTGAACTCAGGTCGGTCCAGGGGTTCCAACTGTATATGGATGTTCAAAATTGGACATACGGTTGAAAAGTTAAGTGCATGGATGCAACGCCAACTTTGAGACATTGGTGGCGCTAGACTGCCTGGGGTTCAGACTTGAAAATTTGTGAAATGGAATATGGGAAGGTATGGAATGAATGTGCCAAATTTCACAACTTTTTACTGTACGGTTCTATGGGCTGCCATAGACTTCAATGGCAGCGGAAAGATGTGTAATAATAATAATAAATATAGCTGCAAGCAGCAATGAGGGGGCCAAGCAGAGAGTTCAGCAGTCCAAATTTGTCATGCAACTCAATGCGGTTACATAAGCAGTCACAGCAAGTTCCATGCCAAACAACCCAAGATTGGCTGAGTTACAAGGTAATTTCCTGTTTGGCGGCTTCGCCACCAATTTCGATTGGCTGTTACGGGCGAATGCTTTAGTCAATCGTTGTAGAAAATGAAACACTGATAAGGCATGGTCTGAAGATGGTCTGAGCCAATTTTGGTGAAAATCAGATGAAATTTGTGACCAGTGAAAACGTTTTAGTGTTTTTGATTAAATCCAATATGGCGGCCGAAACAATTATGTTGACATCACAAGTTGGCCTGGGTCAGCCTAAGAACATCCAAAAGTACTACCAGACACCACTAGTATGTTTTAATTCCAAACACATCAACAGCTACAGGCAAAAATGCCTTTTTGCTAATTACAGCGCCCCCTAGAGGTCAAAGGTCACCAGATTTGTTGAGTGCCCTACTGATGGGGTTATAAGTCCATGTACTAAGTTTGGTTATGACAGATGAAAGGGTTGCTGAGATATGAGCTCACTTCCTGTTTGGCGGCTTCGCCGCAAACTTCGATTGGCTGTTACGCGCGAACGGTTTTAGTTCCGAAGACAAAAAACAATGCATTAATTAGGCATGGTCTGAAGATCATGTGTGTCAAGTTTGGTGACGATCGGACAAAATTTGTGACCTGTGAAAAATTAGTTTCACTTTCACTAAAATCCAATATGGCGGAAAATCCATCATGGCGGAAAATGACGTCATAGGGTGCGTTGAACTCGGCTTGGTCCAAGGATTCCAACGATACCACAATTTTGACAATCGGGTCAACGGGTCAAAAGTTACGTGCGTGAACGCATGTCCAACTTTGGCCTGTTGGTGGCGCTAGAGGGTTCGACGGGGAGGCATGAAACTTGGTGAAATAAATTATTGGAGTGTCACCAATCAGTGTGCTAAATTTCACAACTTTTGACAAGACGGTTCTATGGGCTGCCATAGACTCCCATGGCGGAGGAAAGATGTTAAATAATAATAATAAATATAGCTGCAAGCAGCAATGAGGGGGCCAAGCAGTGAGATCAGCAGGCCAGATTAACCATGTAAATCAATGCCGTTGCATCAGACATATAGCCTTAAGCAGTCACAGCAAGTTCCATGCCATACAACCCAAGATTGGCTGTGTTACAAGGTCAAGTTTCACATCAAAACATAACTGATTTTGTGGGGCTGAACCAGCGCTGAGTGTCGCCGCTCCCTCCCCCAGCCAGCCCACCGCCGCAACCGCCCCTGCCCATCCCACCCCGTCCCACCCTTGCACGCACACATTAGAATGAACTAGATGGAACTCGCTGTCATCAGTTTCACATCAAAAATAAAAGATTGACTGAGATATGATCACACTTGCTGTGATTTAAACACAGAGGTCAAAAATTGACGTCATAGGGTGAGTGGGGGTGTGAACTCGGCTTGGCCCAAGGATTCCAATGATACCTCATTTTGCCATTCGGGTCAACAGGTCAAAAGTTACGTCCGTGAACACAAGTCCAACTTTGGCCTGTTGGTGGCGCTAGAGCGCTTGAGGTGCCGGCATGAAACTTGGTGACATTAATCATGGGACTGTCCCTTATCAGTGTGCCAAATTTCACAACTTTTCACCAGACGGTTCTATGGGCTGCCATTGACTTCCATTGCAAAATAATGCGCATCAGCAACTACTGGCCAAAATGCATTTTTGTCAATTACGGAGCCCCCTAGAGGTCAAATGTCACCAAATTTCTTGAGCGTCCTCCCGATGTGGTCTGAGGTACATGTACTAAGTTTGGTTTTGATACATGAAAGCGTTGCTGAGATATGAAATCACTTCCTGTTTGGCGGCTTCGCCGCAAATTTTGATTGGCTGGTACAGGCCAAAGCTTCTGTCAATTGTTCCAGAAAGCAATGCACTCATCAGGCATAGTCTGAAGATGGTCTCTGCCAATTTTGGTGAGGATCCGCTGAAATTTGTGACCTGCGAAAACTTGTATGTATTTTTGATTAAATCCAATATGGCGGCCGAATCAATTACGATGACATCACAAGTTGGCTTGGGTCGGCCTAAGGACCTTCAACAGTAGTACCAGACACCACTAGTGGGTTTTAATTCTAAGCACAACTGCTGCTACAGGCCAAAAGGCATGTTTCTTAATTACAGCGCCCCCTAGAGGTCAAAGGTCACCAGATTTATTGAGCGTCCCCCTGATTGGGTCCTGAGTCCATGGACTAAGGTTGGTTATGATAGATCAATGGGTTGCTGAGATATGAGCTCACTTCCTGTTTGGCGGCTTCGCCGCAAATTTCGATTGGATATTACGGGTGAACGGTCATAGTTCCGGAGACAAAACACCACAACTTTTGTGAGGCTTGGTCTGAAGATCATGTATGTCAAGTTTGGTGACGATCGGACAAAATTTGTGACCTGTGAAAAATTAGTTTCACTTTCACTTAAATCCAATATGGCGGAAAATCCATCATGGCGGAAAATGACGTCATTGGGTGCGTTGAACTCGGCTTGGTCCAAGGATTCCAACGGTACCTCATTTTTCAAAATCGGATCAACAGGTCAAAAGTTACGTGCGTGAATGCACGCCCAACTTTGGCCTGTTGGTGGCGCTAGAGCCCTCGAGGAGCCGACATGAAACTTGGTGAAATTAATCATGGGCCTGTCCCCAATCGGTGTGCCAAATTTCACAACTTTTTACCAGACGGTTCTATGGGCTGCCATAGACTCCCATGGCGGAAGAAAGATGTTAAATAATAATAATAAGAAATCATAGAAAAACAATGGGGCTTCGCAGCTTCGCTGCTTGGCCCCCAAATATAGCTGCAAGCAGCAATGAGGGGGCCAAGCAGTGAGATCAGCAGGCCAGATTTGCCATGTAAGTCAATGCCGTTGCATCAGACATATAGCCTTAAGCAGTCACAGCAAGTTCCATGCCATACAACCCAAGATTGGCTGAGTTACAAGGTCAAGTTTCACATCAAAACATAACTGATTTTGTGGGGCTGAACCAGGGCTGAGTGTCGCCGCCCCCTCCCCCAGCCAGCCCACCGCCGCAACCGCCCCTGCCCATCCCACCCCGTCCCACCCTTGCACGCACACATTAGAATGAACTAGATGGAACTTGCTGTCATCAGTTTCACATCAAAAATAAAAGATTGACTGAGATATGATCACACTTGCTGTGATTTAAACACAGAGGTCAAAAATTGACGTCATATGGTGTGTGGGGGTGTGAACTCGGCTTGGCCTAAGGATTCCAATGATACCTCATTTTGCCATTCGGGTCAACAGGTCAAAAGTTACGTCCGTGAACACAAGTCCAACTTTGGCCTGTTGGTGGCGCTAGAGCGCTTGAGGTGCCGGCATGAAACTTGGTGAAATGAATTATTGGACTGTCCCCAATTAGTGTGCAAAATTGTATAACTTTTTACCAGACGGTTCTATGGGCTGCCATTGACTTCCATTGCAAAATAATGCGCATCAGCAACTACTGGCCAAAATGCATTTTTGTCAATTACGGTGCCCCCTAGAGGTCAAATGTCACCAAATTTCTTGAGCGTCCTCCCGATGGGGTCTGAGGTACATGTACTAAGTTTGGTTTTGATACACGAAAGCATTGCTGAGATATGAAATCACTTCCTGTTTGGCGGCTTTGCCGCAAATTTCGATTGGCTGGTACAGGTCAATGCTTCTGTCAATTGTTCCAGAAAGCAATGCACTCATCAGGCATGGTCTGAAGATGGTCTCTACCAATTTTGGTGAAGAACAGATGAAATTTGTGACCTGCGAAAACTTGTACGTGTTTTTGATTAAATCCAATATGGCGGCCGAATCAATTACGATGACATCACAAGTTGGCTTGGGTCGGCCTAAGGACCTCCAACAGTATTAAAAAACACCACTAGTGCATTTTAATTCTAAACACAACTGCAGCTACAGGCCAAAAGGCATGTTTCTTAATTACAGCGCCCCCTAGAGGTCAAAGGTCACCAGATTTCTTGAGCGTCCCCCTGATTGGGTCCTGAGTACATGTACTAAGTTTGGTTATGACAGATGAATGGGTTGCTGAGATATGAGCTCACTTCCTGTTTGGCGGCTTCGCCGCAAACTTGGATTGGTTGTTACGCGCGAACGGTTTTAGTTCCGAAGACAAAAAACAATGCATTAATGAGGCATGGTCTGAAGATCATGTGTGTCAAGTTTGGTGACGATCGGACAAACTATGTGAGGCGTGAAACTTTAGTTTCACTTTCGATAAAATCCAATATGGCGGAAAATCCATCATGGCGGAAAATGACGTCATAGGGTGCGTTGAACTCGGCTTGGTCCAAGGATTCCAACGATACCTCATTTTTGACAATCGGACAAACGGGTCAAAAGTTACTTGCGTGAACGCACGTCCAAATTTGGCCTGTTGGTGGCGCTAGAGTGCTTGAGGTGCCATCATGAAACTTGGTGACATTAATCATGGGACTGTCCCTAATCAGTGTGCCAAATTTCACAACTTTTTACCAGACGGTTCTATGGGCTGCCATTGACTTCCATGGCGGAAGAAAGTTGCATAATAATAAGAAAAGATAGAAAAACAATGGGTGCCTTCGCAGCTTCGCTGCTTGGCCCCCAAATATAGCTGCAAGCAGCAATGAGGGGGCCAAGCAGAATAGGCCGGAGTAGCTACGGCGACAAGATAGAACTCAGCAGACACCCGCGATCAACAGGGCTGAAACAGGGCTGAGTATTGCCACCGCCTCCGCCAGCCAGCCCCCCCACCTAATCACCCCAGCCCGTCCCACCCCGTCCTGCCCTGCCCTTGCACGCACGCATTAGAATGAACTGGATGGAACTTGTTGTCATCAGATTCACATCAAAAAATAAAAGATTGATAAAACACATCAGCAACTACAGATAAAAATGCAATATTGCTAATTGCAGCACCTCCTACAGGTCAAAGGTCACCAAATATTTTGAGCATCCTCCTAATGGGGTCATGAATCCATATAGTAAGTTTGGTTATGATACATGGCAGGGTTGTTGAGATATGAGCTCACTTCCTGTTTGGCGGCTTCGCCACCAATTTTGATTGACTGTTACGAGCGAATGCTTTTGCCAATTGTTCCAGAAAGCAATATATTGATAGATTATGGTCTGAAGCTGGTCTCTGCCAATTTTGGTGAGGATCCGCTGAAATTTGTGATCTGTGAAAACTTGTACGTGTTTTTGATTAAATCCAATATGGCGGCCGAATCAATTACGATGACATCACAAGTTCACTTGGGTCGGCCTAAGGACCTCCAACAGTATTAACAGACACCACTAGTGCATTTTAATTCCAAACACAACAGCAGCTACAGGCCAAAAGGCATGTTTCTTAATTACAGCGCCCCCTAGAGGTCAAAGGTCACCAGATTTATTGAGTGTCCCCCTGATTGGGTCCTGAGTCTATGCACCCAGTTTGGCTTTGATACATGCAAGGGTTGCTGAGATATGAGCTCACTTCCTGTTTGGTGGCTTCGCCGCAAATTTCGATTGGCTGTTACAGCCGAATGCTTCTGTCAATTGTTCCAGAAAGCAATGCACTGATAAGGCATGGTCTGAAGATGGTCTCTGCCAATTTTGGTGAGAATCCGCTGAAATTTGTGACCTGCGAAAACTTGTACGTGTTTTTGATTAAATCCAATATGGCGGCCGAATCAATTACGATGACATCACAAGTTCACTTGGGTCAGTCTAAGGACCTTCAACAGTAGTACCAGACACCACTAGTGCGTTTTAATTCTAAGCACAACTGCTGCTACAGGCCAAAAGGCATGTTTCTTAATTACAGCGCCCCCTAGAGGTCAAAGGTCACCAGATTTCTTGAGCGTCCCCCTGATTGGGTCCTGAGTCCATGGACTAAGTTTGGTTATGATAGATGAATGGGTTGCCGAGATATGAGCTCACTTCCTGTTTGGCGGCTTCGCCGCATATTTCGATTGGCTGTTACGGGCGAACGGTTTGAGTTTCGAAGACGAAAAGGAATAACTTTTGTGAGGCATGGTCTGAAGATGAAGTGTGTCAGGTTTGGTGTCGATCGGACAAAATTTGTGACCTGTGAAGACTTTTTAGTGTTTTTGATGAAATCCAAAATGGCGGAAAATCCATCATGGCGGAAATTGACGTCATAGGGTGCGTTGAACTCGGCTAGATCCAAGGATTCCAACGATACCTCATTTTCGACAATTGGCCATACGGGTCAAAGGTTACGTACGTGAACGCACGTCCAACTTTGGCCTGTTGGTGGCGCTAGAGTGCTTGAGGTGTCATCATGAAACTTGGTGACCTTAATCATGGGACTGTCCCTAATCAGTGTGCCAAATTTCACAACTTTTCACCAGACGGTTCTATGGGCTGCCATTGACTTCAATGGCAGAGGAATAATAATAATAAATATAGCTGCAAGCAGCAATGAGGGGGCCAAGCAGTGAGATCAGCAGGCCAGATTTGCCATGTAAGTCAATGCTGTTGCATCAGACATATAGCCTTAAGCAGTCACAGCAAGTTCCATGCTATACAACCCAAGATTGGCTGAGTTACAAGGTCAAGTTTCACATCAAAACATAACTGATTTTGTGGGGCTGAACCAGGGCTGAGTGTCGCCGCCCCCTCCCCCTGCCAGCCCACCGCCGCAACCGCCCCTGCCCATCCCACCCCGTCCCACCCTTGCAAGCACACATTAGAATGAACTAGATGGAACTTGCTGTCATCAGTTTCACATCAAAAATAAAAAATTGACTGAGATATGATCACACTTGCTGTGATTTAAACACAGAGGTCAAAAATTGACGTCATAGGGTGTGTTGAACTCGGCTTGGCCCAAGGATTTCAATGATACCTCATTTTGCCATTCGGGTCAACAGGTCAAAAGTTACGTCCGTAAACACAAGTCCAACTTTGGCCTGTTGGTGGCGCTAGAGCGCTTGAGGTGCCGGCATGAAACTTGGTGAAATGAATTATTGGACTGTCCCCAATTAGTGTGCAAAATTGTATAACTTTTTACCAGACGGTTCTATGGGCTGCCATTGACTTCCATTGCAAAATAATGCGCATCAGCAACTACTGGCCAAAATGCATTTTTGTCAATTACGGAGCCCCCTAGAGGTCAAATGTCACCAAATTTCCTGAGCGTCCTCCCGATGTGGTCTGAGTTACATGTACTAAGTTTGGTTTTGATACATGAAAGCGTTCCTGAGATATGAAATCACTTCCTGTTTGGCGGCTTCGCCGCAAATTTTGATTGGCTGGTACAGGCCAAAGCTTCTGTCAATTGTTCCAGAAAGCAATGCACTCATCAGGCATGGTCTGAAGATGGTCTCTGCCAATTTTGGTGAGGAACAGATAAAATTTGTGACCTGCCAAAACTTTTTTGTGTTTTTGATTTAATCCAATATGGCGGCCGAATCAATTACGATGACATCACAAGTTGGCTTGGGTTGGCCTAAGGACCTTCAACAGTAGTACCAGACACCACTAGTGGGTTTTAATTCTAAGCACAACTGCTGCTACAGGCCAAAAGGCATGTTTCTTAATTACAGCGCCCCCTAGAGGTCAAAGGTCACCAGATTTCTTGAGCGTCCCCCTGATTGGGTCCTGAGTCCATGTACTAAGTTTGGTTATGATAGATGAATGGGTTGCTGAGATATGAGCTCACTTCCTGTTTGGCGGCTTCGCCGCATATTTCGATTGGCTGTTACGGTCAAACGGTTTGAGTTCCGAAGACGAAAAGTGATAACTTTTGTGCGGCTTGGTCTGAAGAGCATGTGTGTCAAGTTTGGTGACGATCGGATAAAATTTGTGACCTGTGAAGTTTTAGTTTCACTTTCACTAAAATCCAATATGGCGGAAAATCCATCATGGCGGAAAATGACGTCATAGGGTGCGTTGAACTCGGCTTGGTCCAAGGATTCCAACGGTACCTCATTTTTCAAAATCGGATCAACAGGTCAAAAGTTACGTGCGTGAACGCACGTCCAACTTTGGCCTGTTGGTGGCGCTAGAGCCCTCGAGGAGCCGACATGAAACTTGGTGAAATTAATCATGGGACTGTCCCCAATCGGTGTGCCAAATTTCACAACTTTTTACCAGACGGTTCTATGGGCTGCCATAGACTCCCATGGCGGAAGAAAGATGTTAAATAATAATAATAAATATAGCTGCAAGCAGCAATGAGGGGGCCAAGCAGTGAGATCAGCAGGCCAGATTAACCATGTAAATCAATGCCGTTGCATCAGACATATAGTCTTAAGCAGTCACAGCAAGTTCCATGCCATACAACCCAAGATTGGCTGTGTTACAAGGTCAAGTTTCACATCAAAACATAACTGATTTTGTGGGGCTGAACCAGCGCTGAGTGTCGCCGCCCCCTCCCCCAGCCAGCCCACCGCCGCAACCGCCCCTGCCCATCCCACCCCGTCCCACCCTTGCACGCACACATTAGAATGAACTAGATGGAACTCGCTGTCATCAGTTTCACATCAAAAATAAAAGATTGACTGAGATATGATCACACTTGCTGTGATTTAAACACAGAGGTCAAAAATTGACGTCATAGGGTGAGTGGGGGTGTGAACTCGGCTTGGCCCAAGGATTCCAATGATACCTCATTTTGCCATTCGGGTCAACAGGTCAAAAGTTACGTCCGTGAACACAAGTCCAACTTTGGCCTGTTGGTGGCGCTAGAGCGCTTGAGGTGCCGGCATGAAACTTGGTGACATTAATCATGGGACTGTCCCTTATCAGTGTGCCAAATTTCACAACTTTTCACCAGACGGTTCTATGGGCTGCCATTGACTTCCATTGCAAAATAATGCGCATCAGCAACTACTGGCCAAAATGCATTTTTGTCAATTACGGAGCCCCCTAGAGGTCAAATGTCACCAAATTTCTTGAGCGTCCTCCCGATGTGGTCTGAGGTACATGTACTAAGTTTGGTTTTGATACATGAAAGCGTTGCTGAGATATGAAATCACTTCCTGTTTGGCGGCTTCGCCGCAAATTTTGATTGGCTGGTACAGGCCAAAGCTTCTGTCAATTGTTCCAGAAAGCAATGCACTCATCAGGCATAGTCTGAAGATGGTCTCTGCCAATTTTGGTGAGGATCCGCTGAAATTTGTGACCTGCGAAAACTTGTACGTATTTTTGATTAAATCCAATATGGCGGCCGAATCAATTACGATGACATCACAAGTTGGCTTGGGTCGGCCTAAGGACCTTCAACAGTAGTACCAGACACCACTAGTGGGTTTTAATTCTAAGCACAACTGCTGCTACAGGCCAAAAGGCATGTTTCTTAATTACAGCGCCCCCTAGAGGTCAAAGGTCACCAGATTTATTGAGCGTCCCCCTGATTGGGTCCTGAGTCCATGGACTAAGGTTGGTTATGATAGATCAATGGGTTGCTGAGATATGAGCTCACTTCCTGTTTGGCGGCTTCGCCGCAAATTTCGATTGGATATTACGGGTGAACGGTCATAGTTCCGGAGACAAAACACCACAACTTTTGTGAGGCTTGGTCTGAAGATCATGTATGTCAAGTTTGGTGACGATCGGACAAAATTTGTGACCTGTGAAAAATTAGTTTCACTTTCACTTAAATCCAATATGGCGGAAAATCCATCATGGCGGAAAATGACGTCATTGGGTGCGTTGAACTCGGCTTGGTCCAAGGATTCCAACGGTACCTCATTTTTCAAAATCGGATCAACAGGTCAAAAGTTACGTGCGTGAATGCACGCCCAACTTTGGCCTGTTGGTGGCGCTAGAGCCCTCGAGGAGCCGACATGAAACTTGGTGAAATTAATCATGGGCCTGTCCCCAATCGGTGTGCCAAATTTCACAACTTTTTACCAGACGGTTCTATGGGCTGCCATAGACTCCCATGGCGGAAGAAAGATGTTAAATAATAATAATAATAAGAAATCATAGAAAAACAATGGGGCTTCGCAGCTTCGCTGCTTGGCCCCCAATAAGAAATCATAGAAACACAATGGGGCTTCGCAGCTTCGCTGCTTGGCCCCCAATAAATATAGCTGCAAGCAGCAATGAGGGGGCCAAGCAGTGAGATCAGCAGACCAGATTTGCCATGTAAGTCAATGCCGTTGCATCAGACATATAGCCTTAAGCAGTCACAGCAAGTTCCATGCCATACAACCCAAGATTGGCTGAGTTACAAGGTCAAGTTTCACATCAAAACATAACTGATTTTGTGGGGCTGAACCAGGGCTGAGTGTCGCCGCCCCCTCCCCCAGCCAGCCCACCGCCGCAACCGCCCCTGCCCATCCCACCCCGTCCCACCCTTGCACGCACACATTAGAATGAACTAGATGGAACTTGCTGTCATCAGTTTCACATCAAAAATAAAAGATTGACTGAGATATGATCACACTTGCTGTGATTTAAACACAGAGGTCAAAAATTGACGTCATAGGGTGTGTTGAACTCGGCTTGGCCCAAGGATTCCAATGATACCTAATTTTGCCATTCGAGTCAACAGGTCAAAAGTTACGTCCGTGAACACAAGTCCAACTTTGGCCTATTGGTGGCGCTAGAGCGCTTGAGGTGCCAGCATGAAACTTGGTGAAATGAATTATTGGACTGTCCCCAATTAGTGTGCCAAATTGTATAACTTTTTACCAGACGGTTCTATGGGCTGCCATTGACTTCCATTGCAAAATAATGCGCATCAGCAACCACTGGCCAAAATGCATTTTTGTCAATTACGGAGCCCCCTAGAGGTCAAATGTCACCAAATTTCTTGAGCGTCCTCCCGATGTGGTCTGAGGTACATGTACTAAGTTTGGTTTTGATACATGAAAGCGTTGCTGAGATATGAAATCACTTCCTGTTTGGCGGCTTCGCCGCAAATTTCGATTGGCTGGTACAGGTCAAAGCTTCTGTTAATTGTTCCAGAAAGCAATGCACTCATCAGGCATGGTCTGTAGATGGTCTCTGCCAATTTTGGTGAGGATCCGCTGAAATTTGTGACCTGCAAAAACGTGTACGTGTTTTTGATTAAATCCAATATGGCGGCCGAATCAATTACGATGACATCACAAGTTGGCTTGGGGCAGCCTAAGGACCTCCAACAGTATTACCAGACACCACTAGTGTGTTTTAATTCTAAGCACAACAGCAGCTACAGGCCAAAAGGCATGTTTCTTAATTACAGCGCCCCCTAGAGGTCAAAGGTCACCAGATTTCTTGAGCGTCCCCCTGATTGGGTCCTGAGTACATGTACTAAGTTTGGTTATGACAGATGAATGGGTTGCTGAGATATGAGCTCACTTCCTGTTTGGTGGCTTCGCCGCAAACTTCGATTGGCTGTTACGCGCGAACGGTTTTAGTTCCGAAGACGAAAAGTGATAACTTTTGTGCGGCTTGGTCTGAAGAGCATGTGTGTCAAGTTTGGTGACGATCGGACAAAATTTGTGACCTGTGAAGTTTTAGTTTCACTTTCACTAAAATCCAATATGGCGGAAAATCCATCATGGCGGAAAATGACGTCATAGGGTGTGTTGAACTCGGCTTGGCCCAAGGATTCCAATGATACCTCATTTTGCCATTCGGGTCAACAGGTCAAAAGTTACGTCCGTAAACACAAGTCCAACTTTGGCCTGTTGGTGGCGCTAGAGCGCTTGAGGTGCCGGCATGAAACTTGGTGAAATGAATTATTGGACTGTCCCCAATTAGTGTGCAAAATTGTATAACTTTTTACCAGATGGTTCTATGGGCTGCCATTGACTTCCATTGCAAAATAATGCGCATCAGCAACTACTGGCCAAAATGCATTTTTGTCAATTACGGTGCCCCCTAGAGGTCAAATGTCACCAAATTTATTGAGCGTCCTCCTAATGGGGTCATGAACATATGTAGTAAGTTTGGTGATGATACATGGCAGGGTTGCTGAGATATGAGCTCACTTCCTGTTTGGCCGCTTCGCTGCAAGTTTCGATTGGCTGTTACAGCCGAATGCTACTGTCAATCGTTCCAAAAAGCGATGCACTGATAAGGCATGGTCTGAAGATGTTCTCTGCCAATTTTGGTGAGGATCCGCTGAAATTTGTGACCTGCGAAAATTCGTACGTGTTTTTGATTAAATCCAATATGGCGGCCGAATCAATTACGATGACATCACAAATTGGCCTGGGTCGGCCTAAGGACCTCCAACAGTATTACCAGACACCACTAGTGCGTTTTAATTCTATGCACAACAGCAGCTACAGGCCAAAAGGCATGTTTCTTAATTACAGCGCCCCCTAGAGGTCAAAGGTCACCAGATTTCTTGAGCGTCCCCCTGATTGGGTCCTGAGTCTATGCACCCAGATTGGCTTTGATACATGCAAGGGTTGCTGAGATATGAGCTCACTTCCTGTTTGGCGGCTTCGCCGCATATTTCGATTGGCTGTTACGGGCGAACGGTTTGAGTTCCGAAGACGAAAATGAATAACTTTTGTGAGGCTTGGTCTGAAGATCAAGTGTGTCAGATTTGGTGTCGATCGGACAAAATTTGTGACCTTTGAAGACTTTTTAGTGTTTTTGATGAAATCCAAAATGGCGGAAAATCCATCATGGCGGAAATTGACGTCATAGGGTGCGTTGAACTCGGCTTGGTCCAAGGATTCTAACAATACCTAATTTTTGACAATCGGATCAACGGGTCAAAAGTTACGTGCGTGAACGCACATCCAACTTTGGCCTGTTGGTGGCGCTAGAGCGCTCAAGGTGCCGGTATGAAACTTGGTGAAATTAATCATGAGACTGTCCCCAATCAGTGTGCCAAATTTCAGAACTTTTCACCAGACGGTTCTATGGGCTGCCATTGACTTCAATGACGGAAGCGTAATAATAATAATAAATATAGCTGCAAGCAGCAATGAGGGGGCCAAGCAGTATAGGCCGGAGTAGCCACGGCGACAAGATAGAACTCAGCAGACACTCGCGATCAACACTTTCAACAAGTGTCACATCAAACATAACTGATTTTGTAGGGCTGAAACAGGGCTGAGTACTGCCACCGCCTCCGCCAGCCAGCCCCCCCACCTAATCACCCCTGCCCATCCCACCCCATCCCGCCCCGCCCTACCACGCACGCATTAGAATGACTGGATGGAATATGTTGTCATCTGTTTCACTTCCAAAAATAAAAGATCGATAAAACACATCGCAACTACAGATCAAAATGCAACATTGCTAATTGCAGCACCCCCTACAGGTCAAAGGTCACCAAATTTCTTGAGCGTCCTCCTAATGGGGTCATGAATATATGTAGTAAGTTTGGTGATGATACATGGCAGGGTTGCTGAGATATGAGCTCACTTCCTGTTTGGCGGCTTCGCCGCAAGTTTCGATTGGCTGTTACAGCCGAATGCTACTGTCAATCGTTCCAAAAAGCGATGCACTGATAAGGCATGGTCTGAAGATGTTCTGTGCCAATTTTGGTGAGGATCCGCTGAAATTTGTGACCTGCGAAAATTCGTACGTGTTTTTGATTAAATCCAATATGGCGGCCGAATCAATTACGATGACATCACAAGTTGGCCTGGGTCGGCCTAAGGACCTCCAACAGTATTACCAGACACCACTAGTGCGTTTTAATTCTAAGCACAACAGCAGCTACAGGCCAAAAGGCATGTTTCTTAATTACAGTGCCCCCTAGAGGTCAAAGGTCACCAGATTTCTTGAGCGTCCCCCTGATTTGGTCCTGAGTCCATGCACCAAGTTTGGCTTTGATACATGCAAGGGTTGCTGAGATATGAGCTCACTTCCTGTTTGGCGGCTTCGCCGCATATTTCGATTGGCTGTTACGGGCGAACGGTTTGAGTTCCGAAGACGAAAAAGAATAACTTTTGTGAGGCTTGGTCTGAAGATCAAGTGTGTCAGATTTGGTGTCGATCGGACAAAATTTGTGACCTTTGAAGACTTTTTAGTGTTTTTGATGAAATCCAAAATGGCGGAAAATCCATCATGGCGGAAATTGACGTCATAGGGTGCGTTGAACTCGGCTTGGTCCAAGGATTCTAACAATACCTAATTTTTGACAATCGGATCAACGGGTCAAAAGTTACATGCGTGAACGCACATCCAACTTTGGCCTGTTGGTGGCGCTAGAGCGCTCAAGGTGCCGGTATGAAACTTGGTGAAATTAATCATGAGACTGTCCCCAATCAGTGTGCCAAATTTCAGAACTTTTCACCAGACGGTTCTATGGGCTGCCATTGACTTCAATGACGGAAGCGTAATAATAATAATAATAAATATAGCTGCAAGCAGCAATGAGGGGGCCAAGCAGTGAGATCAGCAGGCCAGATTAACCATGTAAGTCAATGCCGTTGCATCAGACATATAGCCTTAAGCAGTCACAGCAAGTTCCATGCCATACAACCCAAGATTGGCTGAGTTACAAGGTCAAGTTTCACATCAAAACATAACTGATTTTGTGGGGCTGATCCAGGGCTGAGTGTCGCCGCCCCCTCCCCCAGCCAGCCCACCGCCGCAACCGCCCCTGCCCATCCCACCCAGTCCCACCCTTGCATGCACACATTAGAATGAACTACAGTAGATGGAACTTGCTGTCATCAGTTTCACATCAAAAATAAAAGATTGACTGAGATATGATCACACTTGCTGTGATTTAAACATAGAGGTCAACAATTGACGTCATAGGGTGTGTTGACCTCGGCTTGGCCCAAGGATTCCAATGATACCTCATTTTGCCATTCGGGTCAACAGGTCAAAAGTTACGTCCGTAAACACAAGTCCAACTTTGGCCTGTTGGTGGCGCTAGAGCGCTTGAGGTGCCGGCATGAAACTTGGTGAAATGAATTATTGGACTGTCCCCAATTAGTGTGCAAAATTGTATAACTTTTTACCAGACGGTTCTATGGGCTGCCATTGACTTCCATTGCAAAATAATGCGCATCAGCAACTACTGGCCAAAATGCATTTTTGTCAATTACGGTGCCCCCTAGAGGTCAAATGTCACCAAATTTCTTGAGCGTCATCCCGATGGGGTCTGAGGTACATGTATTAAATTTGGTTTTGATACATGAAAGCGTTGCTGAGATATGAAATCACTTCCTGTTTGGCGGCTTCGCCGCAAATTTCGATTGGCTGGTACAGGTCAATGCTTCTGTCAATTGTTCCAGAAAGCAATGCACTCATCAGGCATGGTCTGAAGATAGTCTCTACCAATTTTGGTGAAGAACAGATGAAATTTGTGACCTGCGAAAACTTGTACGTGTTTTTGATTAAATCCAATATGGCGGCCGAATCAATTACGATGACATCACAAGTTGGCTTGGGTCGGCCTAAGGACCTCCAACAGTATTAACAGACACCACTAGTGCATTTTAATTCTAAACACAACTGCAGCTACAGGCCAAAAGGCATGTTTCTTAATTACAGCGCCCCCTAGAGGTCAAAGGTCACCAAATTTCTTGAGCGTCCCCCTGATTGGGTCCTGAGTCCATGGACTAAGTTTGGTTATGATAGATCAATGGGTTGCTGAGATATGAGCTCACTTCCTGTTTGGCGGCTTCGCCGCAAATTTCGATTGGCTGTTACGCGCGAACGGTTTTAGTTCCGAAGACAAAAAGCAATGCATTAATGAGGCATGGTCTGTAGATGATATATATGAAGTTTGGTGTCGATCGGACAAAATGTGTGACCTCTGATACGTTTTAAGTGATTTTGATGAAATCCAAAATGGCGGAAAATCCATCATGGCGGAAAATGACGTCATAGGGTGCGTTGAACTCGGCTTGGTCCAAGGATTCCAACGGTACCTCATTTTTGACAATCGGGTCAACGGGTCAGAAGTTACGTGCGTGAACGCAAGTCCAACTTTGGCCTGTTGGTGGCGCTAGAGCGCGGGAGGTGCCGACATGAAACTTGGTGACATGAATCATTGGACTGTCTCCAATCAGTGTGCCAAATTTCACAACTTTTTGCCAGACGGTTCTATGGGCTGCCATTGACTTCCATGGCGGAATAATAATAATAATAAGAAAACTAACAAACACAATGGTTGCCTCGCAGCTTCGCTGCTTGGCCCCCAATAATAATAATAAGAAAACTAACAAACACAATGGGTGCCTTCGCAGCTTCGCTGCTTGGCCCCCAATAATAATAATAATAAGAAAACTAACAAACACAATGGGTGCCTTCGCAGCTTCGCTGCTTGGCCCCCAATAATAAGAAAAAATAGAAAAACAATGGGTGCCTTCGCAGCTTCGCTGCTTGGCCCCCAATAATAAGAAAA
The DNA here is from genome assembly GCF_018492685.1 of Alosa sapidissima. Taxonomy (NCBI): domain Eukaryota; kingdom Metazoa; phylum Chordata; class Actinopteri; order Clupeiformes; family Clupeidae; genus Alosa; species Alosa sapidissima. The sequence goes on from NC_055970.1 coordinate 13,103,241, forward strand.
GGTAGAATCACTAGGGGTTGCCGCGCAGCTTCGCTGCTTGGCCCCCAATAATAAGAAATCATAGAAAAACAATGGGGCTTCGCAGCTTCGCTGCTTGGCCCCCAATAATAGGAAAAGCTAGAAACACAATGGGTGCCTTCGCAGCTTCGCTGCTTGGCCCCCAAATATTAATCTAAGTTTGACATTTAATCTAACTAACTTTGGTTAAATTGTTTTACAGATTTGATAACAACTGACTTAAAGAAGGACTTATGGGCTAAATCTAACTGATTGTATGAATTTCTTCATCTGAAAATCTTCCAAGTTCCCAAATGGTTTATTTTGTGGGATTTGTGTGGCTGTATGGGTTGTGTGCTGTTTCTTTTTGTTCTATTCTGCTGTCTCTACATCTGACCAGGAGCGCTACATTGCTTGAGCGAGGTGTGAGGATTTGAGAGTCTAGGGGAGTCCACCTGTAACTGTTGCTTTTAAGCTCAATGCGGCTACAGTCATCTACTCCAGTGGCGGTGTTACACAACGTCCACAGCTAGATGACTTCAAACTACGACCAGAACCCTGCAACCAGATGATCTCAGCTCAAAACCTCTACACCCAAATGACACCAGTTCCAGGTTCCAGTTTTGGGGCATGGACTTCACTTCCATCTCCAGTCCATGCCCCAAGCCCATTCCCTATTCCTAGCCCATTCCCTACTCCAAACCCATTAACATACCCAAGCCCATTCCATTCCATACCATACTCCTAGCCCATTCCCTACTCCAAACCCATTAACATACCCAAGCCCATTCCATTCCATTCCATACTCCTAGCCCATTCCCTACTCCAAACCCATTAACATACCCAAGCCCATTCCCTACTCCAAACCCATTAACATACCCAAGCCCATTCCATTCCATACCATACTCCTAGCCCATTCCCTACTCCAAACCCATTAACATACCCAAGCCCATTCCATTCCATACCATACTCCTAGCCCATTCCCTACTCCAAACCCATTAACATACCCAAGCCCATTCCATTCCATACCATACTCCTAGCCTAGCCTGGGTGTTCCCATACTGCCTTGCGCGCGATTTGATTCACGCTGCTAAGGCAGCCTGGAGACCATGGAGCAAATTTTCGCCTGAGATAGGGAACCAATCACAGAACAGGGGGGAAAGCAAGACGATGATGAGCTATGCACAGACGCATTTGATAGACATCCGTGGCACCCAATAAACGGATCTGGGCATTTTTTTCAAATACGAGAAAATGAACGTTTGGTTCCCAGACCACGTCTCATTGAGAAGTGGTGGCGCTAGCCAGGCTACTCCTAGCCCATTCCCTACTACAAACCCATTACCACCCCCAAGGCCATTCCTTGCTTCAAGCCCATTACTATCCCCAAGTCCATACCCTGCTCCAAGTTTAATACCTATTCCAGATCCAGCCCCAGTCCTACAACAAGATTGTGCTGGACTGGGATATGCGATAGCATGAAAGGCCAATAGGGAATTCTGAATTAAAGACAAAGCAACGCGATTGACATGAGACCACAATCACCTAAATCCAACAAACGGCTCAGATGAGGAAGATTCATACACCGCATTGTACACATCTAGGGACGGTAACACCAGTTTCTGATCTTCTACTCTAAGATAAAACCATCAAGGAAGAAACAAAGAGCATAATACCAAAGAGCAAATGTCATAATAGAAGTACAAAGATCCCATTCATGACCACATTAATGCCTGTAGCATCAATTCCAAAAGAACCATGAAATGAACACAAGGTACCAGCAACAAGATCAGTAGGAGAACCAACAACTCAACGACCAACTATGCAATGTGACTTTGCAGCTTATACATTTAACCGTGCTGGTGAAGACCATCAACAGAAGGCTTTTTACCTTTAACAAGCAAATAATCATGAGTGTGATACTACATTAAGTAGTCAGTATGTTGTTTTTAATCACCTATTGTACATATGTTCAAAACTATCCATAACTCTTTTGTGTTAAACGAAAAGATACAATCAGTGTGTATGAAAAGTGTGTGTACTAGTACTGCATTATCTTGTGGGTGTATAACATCAAAACCATATGTTGTGTGTATCATCCAGCTACAGTGGCTACCTATGGCGGCCCGCATTAAATTCAAGGCTCTAACGCTTGCCTACAAAGTAGTCTCCGGTTCTGCTCCCACCTACTTGAATGCCCTCATACAGATATACACTACCTCCAGACCGCTGCGCTCCTCAGACGAACGACGTCTAGCTCTACCACCGGTACGCTCAAGCCAATCCAAACTTTTCTCATCTGTTGTTCCTCGTTG
>NC_055970.1:13110552-13115552 GCF_018492685.1 Alosa sapidissima
CTTGTCCATTAATTTCGTATAACAGGACACCTCGGCGGCCGTTATCCCTTACATAATGTACAGTACCCTCCAGAATTATTGGCACCTCTGCTAAAGTTGACTAAAAACCTGTATAAAAAATAATCTGTTGGTGATTTATTGTAGTCTCACAATGAAAAAATTAGGAAAAATCCAACCTTGAAGGGAAGAAAATTTATTTTGAGAAAAAGGAAAATCATGAAATAAATATTTTTAACTAAAACACGTTGCTCACAATTATTGGCACCCCTGTAAAATCTTATAAACAAAACCTAACAGAAGCATTTTCCTATACAAGGTTTCTGTGAACTTTCAGAAGTAGTTCATGACTTTTACTATGGTCTGAAAATAAAGTCACAAAGAGTCTAAATCCTCTAGTCATTTTTCAACATCGGAAAGACAAGGGAATACACTAAATTTAGTCAGAGAATGTCTATGACAACTAGGTACTTGGAAAAATGCCTATATTTACAGTTAAAACAATTATTAAAAATGTCTGCCCCTTTAATTTGAAAATAATATTTTTATTTGATTAATAAACCTCACATGTTTCAGTAGCCATAAGTGTGTAGATTTGAAACAAATCTGGTTTGGTTCTTAACGGGACCTTTTACTGCCTAAAATATACTATTTTTTTTACCGCGCTCGTAGTTTGGTGCTGGGCTGGTGGGTGACCTATTTCTGCCCACTCACTCGGCACATCAACGGTTAGACTGAGAATTCTCGTCGCAAAATCAAATCAAACACAAACAGCTTAGATACCCTTATGGTGTGCGTTTCTTTAGGAATCCGCCATCTTGGTTTGTATAGAAATGAATATCAAGTGGGCAAAAATAGGACAGAGGGCAGAAGAGTGTAACACATGTGTGTGTGTGTGTGTGTGTGTGTGTGTGTTTGTTTGTTTCTGAGAAAAGCCTTGCTGTGTTTCTACTCCGCAGTAATACCATGTTTGGAGTTTTTTTCTGGTGATAGTGGAACAAATAATGAAAGAAACACACACACACACACACACACACACACACATAAAAATGACTCTCAGCAGAGTTTCATATTCTTGTTTTTTTTCTTTATGGAGAAGTGAGAATGACTGGTCAGCAACATGGCTGACATGGCCACAGGTTACACACACACACACACACACACACTGCTGCCATGACCACAGGTTAGACACTGTGGCCTAAAACACAATCAAGGCCTTACTTGTGAAACCCTCTTTGAGGTCTTCACCTCTATAAAGAACAGAACTGAAAGGGAATTATACACTGAATGCAATAAACACACATTATGTAAATGAACATTTGAAAACAATAAACACACATTAAGTAAATTAACATTTGAAAACAATAAAAGCTTATTAAGGTAAAATTAGATGAAGCCTTTGTCCAATTCATGAGAGGACAAAGAGAATATTAGCCAGCCATAGTATATTTAATGTTATAGCTGGGAGATGGTGGAACTAACTAGTATTAGCCAGCCATAGTGTGCTTAATGTTATAGCTAACTAGTATTAGCCAGCCATTGTGTGTTTAATGTTATAGCTAACTAGTAGTAGCCAGCCATAGTGTGCTTAATGTTATATAGCTAACTAGTATTAGCCAGCCATAGTGTGCTTAATGTTATATCTAACTAGTATTACCCAGCCATAGTGTGCTTAATGTTATAGCTGGGAAGTAGTCAAACCAGCCAGTAGCCTATTACCAAGTCAGAATATTATAGCATAATTTATGAGTGCAGTATATGAGTGTGAGTGTGTACGAAAGAGTGTGTGTGTGTGCCTGTAAATGTCTGTGTGTACCTTTCAGTGTGGATGTGTGTGTGTGGCTGTGTGTGTCTGAGGTGCTCTGAAATCTTACCTTGTGTAAAGCATGGCACAACGGCCATCATCAGTAGCAGGTAAAGCATCCCGTCCTTTTTGCGTGCGTGTGTGTGTGTGTGTCTGTCTGTCTGAGGGTCGATTTTTATCAGAAGGATGGCAGAAGTGTGCGTTGTCAGGTCTCATAGAAGAGTGAGAAGAATGATTCTTCCTTCAGTTCATGAAGGACGCACACACATCTCAGCACAAACATACACACACACACACACACACACTTCTCTTTTCCACAGCAGCAGGAACTCCACACTGATGACTCAGACCTGGAGACAAGAAGACAGACAGACATGAGGAGATGCACAACCACGCAAACACACACACACACGCACGCACGCACACACACACACATATGAGTATATATACATATAGTATATATAAACGTATGAGTTGTGCTCATAAGTTTACACACCCTGTACACAATCATCCTAAAATTCACACCCATGCTAAAGTACACACCCATGCTAAAGTACACACCCATGCTAAAGTACACACCAATGCTAAAGTACACCACACACCCATGCTAAAGTACACACCCATGCTAAAGTTAATTAAAAAGAGGAATAAAAAATGCCTTAATTAAAAAAAATGAAGACAAAATACAACCTTTAAGGAATTAAAAAATCTCCATATCATCACATACCATGCCTAACATGGATATCAAGGTTCAAGGTTCTTTATTTGCCATTTGTGCACAAACTAGCAGTTCAGACACATTGAAATTTTTGTGCGGTGCTCTCAGAGTCAACACTATGGGGTAAAAACACTATATTAAAAAGATCAATACATTAATAAATATATAGGCTTATAGAAAAAACATTTACACAAATAAATACAAGTACTAATTAAGACACTTAATCCTGTTAAACAGATGTTACATATTGCACATGTCAGTTTGAGTGAGGTAGGGTGAGTTATTTTAACATGTTCAGTAGTTTTGTTTCGCCATCAGTCTGACTGTGGCAGGGAAGAAGCTATTGAAAAAACGTGTTCTATGGGTGATGATGCTGTCCGCTCTGCTGTGTCTCAGGTTGTATGTGCATTGTTTGTGTCTGAACAGAGAGTGAGCTGGGTGGAGTGAGTCTCTGATGATTCTCTCTGCTCTTTTCTGACAGCGCTGCACAAACATAGAGTCCATGGAGGGAAGTGTTGTTCCAATGATCCTCTCTGCCGTCTTTATGACTCTTTGCAGAGCCTTCCTCTCTGCCTGTGTGGTGGTACCATACCAGACGGTGATGCCTGTGGTGAGGATGCTCTCTACCAGTCCTCTGTAGGCCTGGGTGAGGGAGTGGTGGTTCAGACCAGCTTTCCTGAGCAGCCTGATGAAATAGAGCCTTTGCTGGGCTTTTTTAACTGTGGCTGTGGTGTTATGAGTCCAGCTTAGGTCAGATGTAACCTGCAGTCCCAGGAATCTGTAGCTGTCAGCCCTCTCCACCTCAGTCCCTTTGATGATAAGAGGCTGTAGAGGGGGAGGTTTCTTCCTGAAATCCAGTGCTATTTCTTTGGTCTTGTCAGTGTTTAGGACAAGGTCATTCTCCTCTCCGTAGACCAGGATGTTGTTGACCAGCGACCTGTACCCTGACTCACCCCCCCCCCCCCTTGATAAGCCCCAGGATGGTGGTGTCATCAGCGTATTTGATAATGATGGTGTTGTCCTGGGTGGAGACACAGTCGTGGGTGTACAGAGTGAAGAGTTTGGGGCTGAGGCAGCAGCCCTGTGGGGATCCTTTGCTGACTGTGAGCCCAGCAGATACCTGTCCTCCCATTCTCACCACCTGTGGTCTCTCTATCAGGAAGGTTACAGGTGGGAGTTGGGACACCCAGGTCTGTCAGCTTCTTGATCAGCTTGCCCGGGCGGATGGTGTTAAAGGCAGAACTGTAGTCCAGGAAAAGCATCCTGGCATACGTTCTGCTACCTTCCAGATGTAACATGCTATGTTAACATGGACTGTTAACACTCAATATGTTCTGAAAAAGTCCAGACAACGACTCTACTTCCTTCATCAGCTAAGGAAATTCAAAGTTTCTACATCCATCATGAAGGCCTTCTACACTTCAGCGGTTGAGAGTGTTCTAACTGGTAGCATCATCACCTGGTATGGGAACTCCACAGTTAGAGATTGTAGTACTTTGCAGAGAGTAGTGCGCTCAGCTGAACGTACTATAAGAACTCAACTCCCTGCTCTACAAGATATCTATTCCAGAAGAGTACTCCTAAGAGCCCAAAAGATTCTGAAGGACTCTTCTCATCCTAACAATGGATTATTCCTACCGCTGAAATCAAGAAGACGCCTATGTAGTCACAAAGCCAGAACTGAGAGACTCAGGAGAAGTTTTTATCCCCAGGCCATCCGAACTCTGAACTCACACTATACTGACTTTGCACACATTCACTCCTCAGCACTCTCAAACATTTCCCAACTCTGAACTCACACTATACTGACTTTGCACTCATTCACTACTCAGCACTCATGACCCCCCCCCCCCCCACACACACACCCACACACACCCACACACACCTACAAGACTTTTAGCACTTTTACATCCCTCTCCCTATGCTACAGACCTTTTATTTATTTTCTTATTTCATCACACGTCAAAACACACACAGACACACACACACACACACACATATCTGACTTTCTCCAACTTTTGCACATCTCCATAGAACTTTTTATTTATTATTTTTGATTTCTCCTCCATCTACCCATGTCCTTGATTGCCTAGCCTTTCTGCCCCCCCCCCAACCCCCACCCCCAACACACACACTTACATCATCACTGTCATCACTTCACATACATACAACACACTGCTTGCTACAGTAAGCCTCCTCTACATACTTGCTGCACACTGCCCCCCCCCCCCTACATACACAGCACATTGTCTTCAGGAAGCTTCTCCAACACACATCCCCAACATACTTACAGCACACTGCCCCCCCCCCCCCAATACACAGCACATTGTCTCATGAGGAAGCTTCTCCAACACGCATATTGCACACTGCCCTCTCCCCACATATACAGCACACTATCCTATCTCCCTTGTCATCCCCCCAACACACACACCAAGACCCCTGGCAGTTGGGTTAGCCCTTGAGCCGTGGATCTGCCCAAGG
>NC_055970.1:13120552-13128052 GCF_018492685.1 Alosa sapidissima
AGGGGCTTCCCAACTTATCCATGCCAAGCCCAAACACCACTAGGCTCTGGACAAGCCCCCCCAAACACCACTAGGCTCTGGACAAGCCCCCCAAACACCACTAGGCTCTGGACAAGCCCCCCTTTAGCAAGGTGTCTTATTAAACCCATCGACAATACTACGGCTCCTGTACAAATAAATAAATAAATATACATACGGTGTCTGTAACATAAGTAACACAAGTAAAGACTCACTCACGGTTGTTGTTATTGTGCTTTTATTGGTCATATGGTATTTTACTATACAAATTACAAAATAGAAATTTTATGTAAAAAATACACAAACATATATGCTGAAACTTTGGTACCATACTGTGTGTGTTTGTGTGTCTGTGTGTTTTTGTGTGGTATGGTGTGTGTTTGTGTGTGTGTGTGTGTGTGTGTGGTGATCTCTTCAGACTGATCTCTTTATACATACATACAGTATACACTGGCTCAGATATCACTCCTTTTTCCCAGGATGCACCGCTACTGGGTCGATACAAACAAAACAAATAATAAACAAAGATAAGATAAACAATAAACAAAGATAAAAAAAAAAAAACATATCTCAGAGGACACAGCTGGGCCCTCAGACTTCAGGGCTCTCCTGATTGGTCATTTCTACAGCAGAGGGGCCCATAGCCACTTATGACGGCCCTGGTCTAGCATGGCAGTGTTATGCTGCAGGTATGTATGTATGTATGTATGTGTGTATGGCAGTGTTATGCTGCAGGTATGTATGTACTGTATGTATGTATGTATGTATGTATGGCAGTGTGTTATGCTGCAGGTATGTATGTTATGCTGCAGGTATATATATGGCAGTGCTGACTAATCTAAAAGTGGATATATGTATGGATGGATGGGTGGGAGAGGTTATAGTTGTAAAACATCATTTGCAGAACGCAGCGTCTAATGTGCCTGTGTTCCTCTTTACCAGGGTTCTAATACACATCTGTAGAACACCCTGTTCCACCAGCGTTTAATGTACCTGTGTTCCTCTTCACCAGGGTTCTACCACATCTATCTTATTATGCTAAGGTTCCTAAGGACCTATTGATTATGGCACTAGTGTTCCAGTGAACTTCCGCTGCCCAGAACTTCTCTTCCCTTTTACGGTTGTTCCTGACAGAATCCATGTTCTAACATAAATCTGATGTACCTGTGTTCTAACATAGATCTGATGTACGTACCTGTGTTCTAACATAGATCTGATGTACCTGTGTTCTAATGCACTAATGTTCTACTGTGCTGGAGCCCTAAATGAGCCATGCATAGTTGTACACACACACACACACACACACACACAGAAGAGGAAGGAGACCCTGTGTGTCTGGCAGACTTCCTCTTTAGTGGTCTTGGGCTCTTCCTCTGCCACCGCCTCCTCCTTCATTCCAGAGTCTCCACACAGAAATGAAACTCGCTGTTCCCTCTCTCTCTCTCTCTCTCTCTCTCTCCCTCTCTCTCTCCCTCTCTCTCTCTCTCCCTCTGTGCATGTATGTGTGGGAGTGGGGGGTGGGGGGTGCTTGTGTGTGACTGCTGATGGCTTCAGGGGTGAACACTCTCTAAACACACTTTCTCATTCAACATTGGAACCATATTGCTGGACTGTAGTGTCTAACTGACCAGCACAACGCTAACTGACCAGCACAACGCAAACTGACCAGTGCAGCGCTAACTGATCAGCACAACGCTAACTGACCAGTGCAGCGCTAACTGACCAGCGCAACGCTAACTGACCAGCACAATGCTAACTGACCAGCACAACGCTAACTGACCAGTGCAGCGCTAACTGACCAGCACAACGCTAACTGACCAGTGCAGCGCTAACTGACCAGCGCAATGCTAACTGACCAGTGCAACGCTAACTGACCAGCACAATGCTAACTGACCAGCACAACGCTAACTGACCAGCACAACGCTAACTGACCAGCACAATGCTAACTGACCAATGCAACACAAACTGACCAGCGCTAGCGCTAATTGATTTCCCCTGAGGTTTGAATGTACCTCCACAATACTAACAATGTACCTTCACAATAGTAACGATAAACCTCAAACACACACACAATTTAAGAATAAACAACAATCGTTCAAGGTATATTTAAATGAAAAAAGACATTTGTTCCCAATAGAAAAAAATACATAAAGTGCAAAGGTATATACTTTGAAATAGCCCTCTAAATACTCAAAGTCCGACGTGTGAAGTCTTAGTGTTGATTGCTTTAAAAGGTTTGAAAAGAGGTGTAAGTGTTTTAGTGTTGATATTAGCGCAGCGTGACATGGACGGATGGGTGCGGAATGCAAGACACGCTCAAAGCTGCTCTACTGAGCTTAAAGCTCCTTTAGGTCTCTTATACATGTTTACAACAGCAAAACAACAAACAAATAAACACAAACAAACAACAAATAAACTACCCAAAACATATACAGAACACAGTGACTTCACCTCTTGCTACATATGAGACACACACGCACACACACTCTTTCACAGCCACACTCACACACACACACGCACACACACATATCTCATAAACACAAAACCTCGTCAACACTGGTCCCTATCATTTAGAAACACACACACACACACACACACACACACACACACACACACCATCATATGTGGTGTCCTCCACATTGCTCTGGTCTATTGACCCACATCACTCTTACTATAGTTTAGGGATCTCAGACACTATTGGGCAATACTATGGACTATTCAACTGAGCATGCATCACAGCATGCCTCTGTTTGTGTGTGTGTGTGTGCTTTACTTTAGACTATTAAACAGCATACCTGTATGTATGTAATCTGTACCCCAAAACTAAGGCTATGCCATCCAAATAAATCATCTAAATGTAATAACGTATAAATGTAATAAAGTATACATGCAAGTATTCATCTTTTCTGAACATGTTGCTTTATAGTGACCTCGTATCTGCTGACAGTCTTATTGTTTAATGCTACATGTGTAGACCATAAACTGTGTGTGTGTGTGTGTGTTTCTCTTGCTTGTCCTTGTCCTATGAGGACTCTATAGGAAATAGGAAGCTCTCCTCCACGTGTGTGTGTGTGTGTGTGTGTGTGTTGTGACTGTTTTGTGTATTTTGTGTGTGTTTGTGTGTGTGTGTGTGTGTGTGTGTGTGTGTGTGTGTGTGTGTGTGTGTGTGTTTCTCTAGCTTGACTCTATAGGAAGCTCTCTTCCACGTCTGGAGTTCCGGCGACTTCTCTCGGTTCACTGTTCCGATCAGGAATCAACTTCTGCTCCTCAGGAACGTCGATCACTGGTTCCAGAGACATCGAGTCCTCAGAGACAGAGCTGCACACACACACACACACACACACACACACACACACACACACTTATAAAATCACTGATTCTGATGATTTTAATCATGCTGCAAACTTTCTACCACTAGAGGGAGGCCTATGTTTAGCTGACATAAAATATTTGAAATCTGTGTAACCTTCATGTGTCTGTGTGTGTGTGTATGTGTGTGTGTGTGTGTGTATATATATATATATGTGTGTGTGTGTGTGTGTGTGTATATGTGCATGTGTGTGTGTGTGTGTATATGTGCATGTGTGTGTGTGTGTGTGTGAGCTGCACATCTGGCTGTGTGGGTGGGTTCTGAAGCAGAAGCGAGACCCTCAGTACACACTCCCCACAGGAAGGAGGAGATGCGTCATCCTGACGGCCGCCTCTGTGGTCAGTGTGTGTGTGTGTGTGTGTGTGTGTGAGAGAGTGTGCTGTCTGTGCCTGTCCCATGTAGACATCACACATGGCATGGCATAGTGTGTTTAAGGTAATTTCCATTGCTGTGTTTGTATGAGTTAATTCAACTAGTGTGTGTGTGTGTGTGTGTGTGTGTGTGTGTGTGTGTGTGTGTGTGTGTGTGTGTGTGTGTGAGTGTGTGTGTGTATGAGTGTGTATGAGTGTGTGTGTGCGTGTGTGTATGAGTGTGCGTGTGTGTATGAGTGTGTGTGTGCGTGTGTGTATGAGTGTGTGTGTACGAGTGTGTGTGTGCGTGTGTGTATTAGTGTGTGTGTGTATGTGTGTATGTGTGTGTGTGTATGTGTATGTGTGTGTGTGTGTGTGTATGTATGTGTGTGTGTGTGTGTACGAGTGTGTGTGTGTACGAGTGTGCGTGTGTGTGTGTGTGTCTCACCTGGATGTGCTCTCGGTGGGGATGGAGGGGTCCTGGCAGGTGAGGTCAGGCTTGGGGTCAGGGAGGGGGATGATGTACTCGTTGCAGGGGGGCAGGAAGGGGGGGGTGAGGGGGGATGTGGTGGGGAACGGGGCCAGTAGGCGTGGCTTAGTGCGGACCACAGCAGGGTGGTCACTCCGCAGGAAACTATCATTCACCTGACAGTATCGCTACAGACAGGAGTCACACACACACACACACACACACACACACACACACACACACACACACAGACACACACACACACACACAGACACACACACACACACACACACACACACACACACACAGAGAGAGAAAGAGAGAAAGTCTCTTTAGAAAATATGCAGCAGACACCCCAAAATATGCAGCACACACCCTAAAGAATTCCAATTGAGAACGTAGACATTTTGCTGCATTTGAACCATCACTGGACGTCATTACAATGAACAGCATGTCTGGCTGTGATATTCATATATGTTTCTATTGACAACACAATGATAAAGAATTCAATGGCGTCTCTTGAGTCAAGGAAGAAGACATTTGTGATGAACAAAAAAAAAGGCAGTGACCGTTTACAAACAAGACATTCTGACGTGTCAGTCAAAGGGACTGAACAACGCCACAAAGCAATGTTTCCAAACATCTGCGTTTCAAATGCTTGACATGCTCCTCAACTTCTGTTTAAAAATGGCATTAAAGCGTTACTGCTCTTCTTATTACTGTTCTGTCACTATTACAACACTTGCATGTGAATCTAGCTTACATACAACAGGATATATAGACAGAGAGAGACACACAGAGAAATACAGATATACTGTACGCCTATACAGTATATACTTGAAAGAGAGGAGAGGAGAGGATAGGGCAGACATTTAGAGGAGAGTAAAGGAAGTAAAGGAAGAATAAAGATGAGGAGAGGAGAGAGGAGAGGAGAAGAGAGAGGAGAGGAGAGGAGAAGAGAGAGGAGAGGAGAGGAGAAGAGAGAGGAGAGGAGAGGAGAGAAGAAAGAAGAGAAGAGGAGAGAAGAAAGAATAGGAGAGGAGAGAAGAAAGAAGAGAAGAGGAGAGGAAAGAAGAGGAGGGAGGAGAGGAGAGGAGAGGAGAGAGGAGAGGAGAGGAGAGGAGAAGAAAGAAGAGAAGAGGAGAGGAGAAGAAAGAAGAGGAGGGAGGAGAGGGGAGAAGAGAAGAGGAGAGGAGAGTGAAAGAGAAGAGGAGAGGAGAGGGGAGGAGAGGAGAGGAAGGAAGAGAGGAGAGGAGAGGAGAGAAGAGGGGAGAAGAGAAGAGTAAAAGAGAAGTGGAGAGAAGAGGGGATGAGAGAAGAGGAGACTCACCTTCTTGTAGGCGTCGGTCAGCATGTTGCCCATGGTGTGCACCAGGAAGGAGAACTCAGGACGCTTTTCAAACTTCTCTTCCCAACACTTTCTCATCACATCATAGCTGTGCACACACACACACACACATGCACGCACGCACGCACAAACACACACACACACACACACACACACACACACATAGACATTGCGGAGAGTTACTAACAATTCAGATGAAACCAGGTGTGTGTGTGTGTGTGTGTGTGTGTGTGTGTGTGTGTGTGTGTGTGTGTGTGTTGTGTGTGTGTGTGTCTTACATGTCATCAGTGGCGTGTGAAGGTTTGGACATGCGATAGCCTCTCTTCAGTGCGCTGTAGAAGAGCTCGTTCATGGGCAGATCTGGATATGGAGTCCCCCCTGTAATACACACACACACACACACACACACACACACACACATAACATAACATACTGTCTGATGATGATGGAGAGACAAGAGGAGAGATGAGTAAGTGTGTGTGTGTGCATGTGTGTGTGTGTGTGTGTGTGTGTGTGTGTGTGTGTGTATTCCATAGTACGCACCATGGCCCAGGGCACCCCCCCCCCCCCCCCCCCCCCCAAACGAACGGTGGCTACCCTACACATAACACATAGAGGTGTTTCAAGCTTTTGAAAAGTCCTGGGGTGAAACCTTTTTCTGTTAAACACCTGAAAAATATTAAGCTGCTGTTTTCTTTTCATGACGAGCACTACGCTTGAATGATTTGTGACTGAATGGAACATTGCGTTTTTAAGCGCCAGAACTGCTTATCATGTCGTGACAAAGTTTACACCAATCATCATCTTCTACCTTCTTTATCTATCTTATATGTTGAGATGTCCATTCTCTTTGCCCTAAACATAGGCTATCATTTGTGTGTGAAGCATGTTTCAATTAAGACAGTACACAAGCTATTTTTATTGTTGTAATATTGAATGATTTCATGAATAAAGAGTTGAAAAATTGTACGCACAGTGTGTACAGGATTATGGCTGGCGGCGCCCATGTGTGTGTGTGTGTGTGCGTGTGTGTGTGTGTGTGTGTTAGGGCATGGGCGGATTATGAACTTTTGGGCCCCCGGGCCCAGATGTATTAAGGGCCCCCCACTTATTGTCGTATATGTGGAAGGGGGGGGGGGGGGGGGGGGGGGGGGTTGGGGGTGGCCAATACTAAGTTCAATCAGATTCATAGCCTACATCCTGATTTGTTGATATTGAGGCAATGATTCCATGCAAAGGCATGGGCTTCAGGGCCCCCTGACCCCTTGGGCCCCTGGGCCTGGGCCCGGTAGGCCCGTGCAGTAATCCATCCCTGTGTTAGGGCCAATGTATCCTTTAGTTTTTAGTTTACTTCATGTTGTCTCCCCCTGCTGGTTCTTACAGCACAAGGCAGGACACACGTGCAGGAAGACTATATAGACTGACAGGAAGTGCGGCCCAGAGAGCTGCATGATTAGGAAAATGCTCGTCAGCGGGAGAACAAACCGTTTTTGGACCACGCTATTTCCTGCTATTTTACTCTATTAGATCATTTTATATTAAGAATAAAGGATAAAGGACCTTCATTTACATTGCTTTGCATTCATACTTTATCTAGGATAGTTTTCAGTTAGGTTTAGAAGGATAGAGAATCCTATTTAAGGTGAAAGTTTGGATTATTATTTGGTACATTTGAACGTGTGTCAAACATTCCCCTCGTCTGGCTCACACAACGGCTTGAAAGTAAGACAAGCCGCCCAGAATGAGGGAGTGAGTGTATGAGTGAGTGAGTGAGTGTGTGTGTGTTTATGTGTGTGTGTGTGTGTGTGTGTGTGTGTGTGTGTGTGTGTGTGTGTGTGTGTGTGTGTGTGTGTGTGTGTGTGTGAGAGAGAGAGAGAGAGAGAGTGAGTGTGTGAGTGAGTGAGTGAGTGTGTGAGTGAGTGGCTGTGTGTGTGTCTGAGTGAGT
>NC_055970.1:13143052-13148052 GCF_018492685.1 Alosa sapidissima
AGTCTATCTGGTTGACTTCCACTGCCTAAGCGTAGACAGCTTCATTGGGACATTTCATTTATAAAGCACTTACTGTACTTACTGGTTTGTTACCATCCTATTTAGTTTTTTTCTCAATGGCAACTAACAGTAGATATATCCTTAGGTTTAATAATGTCATTCGTTTCAATAGACCAGTATCCTCAGGTGTAATAACGTAATTTGTTTCAATAGACCAACTGTTAAGTCTGATTTTAGCTTTCATATATAATACTCCTTCAAACTGGAGCACACTTCAAAAACAGCTCAAACTTGACATACTCATTCCACTCTCTGATTTCCCCCAAACTAGTCTGCCTGTCTTGGCCAGGGCTCACTTGGAAAAGAGTCCTCTGTCTCAATGTGAATACTCTGGTTAAACAAAGGATGAATGAATAGGTGTAGTGTGTGTGTGTGTGTGTGTGTGAGTGTGTGTGTGTGTGTGTGTGTGTGTGTGTGTGTGTGTGTGTGTGTGTGTGTGTAGGTGTAGTGTGTGTGTGTGTGTGTGTGTGTGTGTGTATGTGTTTGTAGGTGTAGTGTGTATGTGTGTGTGTATGTGTGTGTGTGTGTGTATGTGTTTGTTGGTGTGTAGTGTGTGTGTGACTGTGTGTGTGTGTGTGTATGTGTGTGTGTGTGTGTGTGTGTGTGTGTGTGTGTGTGTGTGTAGGTGTTTGTAGGTGTAGTGTGTGTGTGTGTGTGTGTGTGTGTGTGTGTGTGTGTGTGCATGTGTTTGTAGGTGTAGTGTGTATGTGTGTGTGTATGTGTGTGTGTGTGTATGTGTTTGTAGGTGTGTAGTGTGTGTGTGACTGTGTGTGTGTGTGTGTATGTGTGTGTGTGTGTGTGTGTATGGGACTCACCGGGGACAAACACAGCCACCTCTTGTGTGTGTAGAGAGCCTTCCTCAGTGCACACATACACTCCCGTGTGTCTCCATGTCACGTTCTCCAGGTAAAGAACCGCAGACACAGGGGACACGTTCTCCACCTCGAAGTCTGGAACGTTTTCATCGCGTCGGTACCGCCAGGTGACAGGTGCAGAACCCGTGCAGGTGATGGAGTGGGCGGAGTCAGTCTTGAGGATGACCTCAGCGTCGCCGGGGATGATCTCCAGCCCGGTGTTGCCATGGAAACACCACAGCAGCACTGACAATGACATCATAGGACATTTGAGCCAATAGGATACACACACTCTTATTCATACAATCACAACACACATCTCAGAATCAGGAATGATACACACTCCTATTCACAACCTTTCATACGAGTCACACACACACGGGGAATAAGGTGTGCACACATACACATATGTACAGTATACGTGTGTGTGTGTGTGTGTGTGTCTTACCTGTTAAAAGTGTTGTGAGGGGAAGTGATCGCAACCTCATGGTTATCATAGTTCTGGCAGCTCTTGTTCAACAGACAGACTGGAGGGAGAGAGAAAGAGAGAGAGTGAGAGAGAGAGAGAGAGAATGAGAGAGAGAGAGAGAGAGAGAATGAGAGTGAGGCAGAGTTCTCCAAAGAGAAACAGAAGCTTGTTTTGTTGATTTTAGAAAAGCATTTCACTCAATTTGGCATGATGGAATATTTTATAAAACTTTACAAAGCGGTGTAGGGGGTAAAACATTTGATATAATCAAATCCATGTATATGGACAACAAATGCGCTGTGAAAATTGATAACAGCAGAACAGAATACTTCACTCAGGGGCGTGGGGTGAGACAGGGCTGTAGTTTGAGTCCTACCCTGTTCAATATCTATATTAATGAGTTAGCGGTGTTACAGAACAATCTACAGCTCCTGGACTCCCCCTAAACAATACGGAAGTTAAATTCCTGCTCTTTGCAGATGACCTGGTGCTGCTCTCGCCCTCCGAACAAGGGCTACACCAGCACCTGGACCTGCTAGAGCACTTCTGTCAGAACTGTGCCCTGACATTTCATTTGGCAAAAACAAAGATTGTTATTTTCCAAAAGAAAGCCAGATCCCAACCAGATATCTTTTCACTCTCGAGCACAATGTTACGATTATCTAGGCGCGAAACTCAGTTTCATGCCAATTGCACTGTATGGATGTGAGGTATAGGGTCCACTCAGTAAGTTCGACTACACTAAATAGGCTACACCACATAGAATCCCTGCATGCAGAATTTATTAGACATATTCTCAGGAGAGAGACAGACAGTACTGAACGCTCACAGAGCTGGCAGACAGCCAGTACGGAACACTCACACAGCTGAGAGACAGACAGTACGGAACGCTCACACAGCTGAGAGACAGACGGTACTGAACGCTCACAGAGACAGTACACACTCTGCTAGAGTTGAGGCTCGGAACACTCTGGAAACACACACTATCCCAGCTGGTCCAGGGCTCTTAAATGAGAGCAGAAACACCCAACTGTTACTGAGCTCAGTGGAGCACCACGGACAAACACTCTGCTCTTACACACACACGCACCACACATACACACACACACACACACACCACACATACACACATACACACACACACACACACCACACACACACACACACACACACACACACACACACATACACACACCACATACACACACACACACACACACATACACACACACACACACCACACATACACACACACACACACACACACACACACACACACACACACACACACACACACACACACACACACACACACACCAAGCCAGCCTGGGAACCTGTTATCTCAGAGAGAAAGGGTAACAGGCAAAAGAGCACTTTCTGTCCCCTTTCTCCTCCTCCCTCCATTCCTCCCTCTTCATCCAAACTGTAGGTGTGTGTGTGTGTGTGTGTGTGTGTGTGTGTGTGTGTGTGTGTGTGTGTGTGTGTGTGTGTGCGCATGTGTGGCTGTGTGTTGTTTCCTGAGAACCACAGTCAGTTCAACATGCTGAATTTGTGTCAGGGTGTGTGTGTGTGTGTGTGTGTCCATTCGGTAGGTCTGGGAACCCTGTTCTCTGCTCTGGCATCGTTTCATAAACCACCACGGCATACTGCCACGCTCCGATGGTCACACACACACACAACCTCAGTACACACACACACACACACACACACACACACACACACACACACACGCGCGCACATGCACACATGCACACAGACAAACTATTGTTTCTGCCTGTCTAGCTCAAAACAACTCTGTGAAAGGAAAGATGGACCGTTGGCAGAGCAACAGAGTATGTGCCCTGGATTCTGGTGTGTGTGTGTGTGTGTGTGTGTGTGTGTGTGTGTGTGTGCCCTGGATTCTGGTGTGTGTGTGTCCTCCACCTTGCATCACACAGACAATAAACACCAACACACTCTCACATCACATTTGCTCACTAAGAGAAACACACACACACACACACACACACACACACACACACACACACACACACACACACATACTGTACACACACACACACATACACACACACACACACACACACACACACACACACACAGAGTTTTAGAGATCAGATCAGGACCACAGAGATGCTCTCGCTTCACTGCATCAGAGTCCGGCCATCACCTGGCCCTGATATGGCCCTATGGCCTCTGATATGGCTCTGATGTGGCCCTGATGAGGCCCTAATGTGGCTCTGATGTGGCCCTGATGTGGCCCTGATGTGGCTCTGATGTAGCTCTGACGTGGCTCTGACGTGGCTCTGACGTGGCCCTGAGTCAGTGGCCCTGAGTCAGTGGCATTTCAATATGTCTGTCAGTGTGTCGGAGGGGGAGGGGGAGGGGAAGGGGGTGGGGTTGGATTGTGTTTACACAGGCCACACAGAACCTGACCCCATGGCAACAGACCCATCAGGAGGACAGGGGCATTATGGGTAATTCAACCCTGTTTGTTTTGTGGCATGAATATCCCTAAATACCACTGGACATGGAGAGGGAGAGAGAGAAAGAGAGAGAGAGAGAGAGACAGAGAGAGAGAGAGAGGGTGTGTGTGTGTGTGTGTGTGTGTGTGTGTGTGTGTGTGTGTGTGTGTGTGTGTGTGTGTGATGGTTTACGTCCCTCACCACCTCTCTGGGTCCTAACACCAGTGGCTAATTGGGAGCAGAAAGGTTGTGGGGTCATCGCTTCTGAGAACGCCTGACATGACACAGCTGGAGGTCAAAGGTCGTCTAGCTCACCGGATGTGGCTCAGAAAACAAACATCAGGAGGAGAAAGAAGAAGAAGAAGAAGAAGAAGTGATGTAGAAAGAGGAGATAAAGACAGAGAAAAGGAGGGAGAGAGGAGAACACGAGATGAAGGAAGAAACAAAGAGAGGAGGGGAGAGGAAGTCTGTGTGTGTGTGTGTGTGTGTGTTTGGGGGGGGGGGGGGGGGGGGGGTAGAGAGGTCTGTGTTGTGGGTGGAAATGGCTTGATGAGTAGTCTTTGGGGGGGCAGGTCTGGAAACAGTTAAGACTGGATCACAGGGCTAAGTGTGTGTGTATGTGTGTGTGTGTGTGTGTGTGTGTGTGTGTGTGTGTGTGTTGTATCACAGGGCTGAGTGTGAGGGGCTGGGGTTAAGGGTGGGCGGGGGGGGGGGGGGTGCAGGGTGGGAAAATGAGAGAGGGCGGAAGAACAGAACCCCTGGAGAGGAGAAAGGACAGGAGAGGGGGAGGAGGAGGAGGAGAAGAGGAGAGGAGAGGGGGAGGATGAGGAGAGGGAAGAGAAGAGAGGGAGAAGAGAGGAGAGGAGAGGAGAGAGGGGGAAGAGAAGAGAGGGGGAGGAAGAGGAGAGGAGAGAGAGAAAGGAAGAGATGAGGGAAGAGAAGAGAGGGGGAGGAGAGGAGAGAGGGGGAGGAGAGAAGAGAGGGGGAGGATAAAATGATTCAGAAAAAGTTAGAGGGGAGATATAATTCTATCAGTTAACAATCAAACTTGCATAACAGTTTCAATATGTTCACTGACAGAGCCTACACACACACACACACACACACACACACACACACACACACACACACACACACACACACACATACACACAC
>NC_055970.1:13165552-13168052 GCF_018492685.1 Alosa sapidissima
AGATGAAGAGAGCGGGCTAGTAGCGATGCTTGAGCTGACCGAAATGAGATGTAGTGTGATGGGTATGAAGCTGTAACCTGACAATAGCCAGATGAATGTCGTTCCGCTTAGCTCCGCCTAGCTTCACTCACATCCATCTGGGACCTCTTCCATTGAGAGTGATTTCTGCAACCGACTTTATGGTTCAGCCAATCAGGATGCAGGGCGGGAGTTTCATAGATGTGACATAGCGTAGAAGCGACTGTGAGACTGTTATCAGCGTCACAGGTTGGCTTCGATGTGAGTGGTTGAAGTAGCACGTCAATAGATGACGGACAAGTGGCTTATTCAATCATATGCAAGCATTTTTTGATTAGGCCCAGCCTTCTGAAGCAACACTTCAATGGATCGGTTCCAGATGGATGAGTGGAGCTAGGCGGAGCGAAATTCATCTGGCTATTGTCAGGTTAATGAAGCTGAGGATCTGAGGCAGAGTTGGATATGAATAGGAGTGTCCTTTTCGGAACTGATCGGTTTAGTCTGATTGGTAGTAAACGTATTGTGTCCTGGTCTAACTCTCAAGATCTGCCATCGGGAATGAAATGAGACGAGGGGCATGTAGACTCACTACATCTCAGCAGCCCAAAGGAGGCCGGTAAACATGATGGAGTGTGAATCAGAGTGCTGTGACATGAACCCCTTGCGAAGTATAGCGAGGCAAGCGGCAAGTACACAAGAGTGGATCTTAGTTGCGCTTGCTCAGCGGCGGACATTCGTGTATTGCATAACCGTGGGAACGATGGGTGTCAGGGTTCAGCAGAGCTGCTGCCGCGAGGGTCTCGGGGTTCAGCCGAGACGTTGCTGCATGGTCTTGGGGCTCAGCGGAGCAGTCATTAGATGGGTCCTGAACCTTGGCGGAGCTGTTCCTAAAGCTCCTATGGGCTCAGCGGAGCTGCTTCTGCATGGGTCCTGGGGCTCGGTGGAGCTGTTGCTGCATAGAGGTTTGGGCTCGGCAGAGCAGTCATGGCACGGATCTTGGGCCTCGGTGTAGCTGCTGCTGTATGGGTTGTGGAGCTCGGTGTATTTGCTGCATGGTTCTGGGGCTCAGCGAAGCCATCGTTTCATGGGTCGGGGCTCGGCGTAGCTGCTGTTGCATGGTTCTCGGGGCTTGGTGGAGCCGACGTTGCATGGGTCCTAGAGCTCAGCGTAGCTGTTGCTGCATGGTTCTCGAGGCTTGGTGGAGCCGAAGTTGCATGGGTCCTGGATCTCGGCTTAGTTGTTGCTGCATGGCTCTTGGGGCTGAGCAAAGCAGTCATTGCATGGGTCTTGGAGCTCAGCGTAGCTGCTGTTGCATGGGTCCTGGAGCTCGACGTAGTTGTTGCTGCATGGTTCTTGGGGCTGAGCGAAGCAGTCGTTGCATGGGTCTTGGGGCTCAGAGTAGTTGTTGCTGTATGGTTCTTGAGGCTCAGCGAAGCTGTCGTTGCATGGGTCCTGTAGCTCTGTGTAGCTTTTGCTGCATGGGTCTTGGGGCTCAGCGGAGCCGTTGTAGCAGGGTAGCAGGAGCTCAGCGGAGCAGTTGCTGCATGGGTCTCCCTGAAGCTGTTGTTGCATTGGGTCCAAGCTCATTCCGTACTATCTGTGGCAGCCTTAAATAATTCAACCTGGGCTGAAAGAATACTTTTAGAATACCATTACCTGATAAAACATGACATATTCAGCATGATACGACATACAACACATAATACATGATAGGCAGATAAGGCATGATAAGGCATGAATAGCATGAATGGTGAGTATCCAGATGGAATGAAATGGCTGTGGCTAATGAATAGCTGGGTAGACGGAACGGGATGTTAAAGCTGGAACATGCAGCGTGAGGAGGTGGTCGAAGGGCCTTTGCTGTGGCTAGTGAATAGCTGGGGAGCCGGAATGGGACGTCGTGATCCGAAGCACTCGCGGAGTGCTGATAACCCACTGCGGCTGGCTGGTCTAGCGCGGAGCCGGGGAAGGGATGGGTAGGGGTAGGGGGGAAGGGAGGGCGCAGTCGTCGGAACGACTGGAAGAGGGGCAGCCCTGGACCGGAGCCGGTTTGTTACCTTACTTGTTGTGAGCAGGGTTGTCGAGTGATCTTGCCCACAGATCTCTCATATATTAGAATCTCAGGCTTCTCTGAGTATGTCTTATTCTAGGGCTAGGGCCTGAATCACCAGGGGAAAAAAAAAGATAAGATGGGCTGTAGCAACCTAACAGCCCTGGTCTGCTTGTAAGTCTCTGGTTTACCCGTTGCTGCGTGTTCAGCTCCCTTACGGGTGTTTCCAGAGGCCCATCCCCAGAACCAGGGCTGAAAGATCACCCCCCTCCATTTTGTTCCAGAGGAAAAACAAAACACTTAGGACTGTAGAAATTATTCAATGACAATTGTAATTCAATGGCACATAATTTGAAAACTGGCAAATCTAAAAAGAATATCAAACAAGGGCATTACATGTCTCTTTTAGCATTGACAGGAAAACAAACAAAA
>NC_055970.1:13173052-13175552 GCF_018492685.1 Alosa sapidissima
TGGTGTTTAACAAGGACAGAGCCCACCACAGCGCGCGAGCTGGTTAGTTTCCCACGCGCGGAGTCCGGGGTTACGGACACGCGAGCCTACATGACAATGGCTGAATACAATCTCCTTGTCAAACGCCTACCAAGGTGGTTTGCTACATTTTTATTGCCCTCTCCTTTGATCCCCAACGTCCGGTAGCCTTTGAAATGCACGCGCGCCTTCCGATGTAAATAACTGGCGTCAAGAGCAACGCGGTCTGACCCCTAGCGTCGCTCTATTGACCGAAATTCATCGGAGAGAGCTCGAGGACTTGGTTGCTTTGGAACAAATGAAAACGGGCTGAAGGTTTTCTGTAGTGAAACATACTTTACAAGATGCCAATGACCAGCGGGGGTATGAATGGAAGTGACCATGAGGCCATGCAGTATGCGGAATATCAACAGGTGTTTCGAGTCATAATGCGCCTGTTTCAGATAACAGTAACAGTGAAGTTAATAGATTAGATTTTCGGTTACATATGCGCCACAGTGTAAAGGTTTGTGGACTTTATTGCTCCTGTTTGAGGCCACGCAGGGCAGGAGCAATAAATCCTCGAGGAATCACACGGCGCGCGCACACACACACACAAGCAGACGCACGCACTAACACCCAGGTGTGTTAGGCCGCTCCTGTAGGGTTGGTTGTAAAATCAGACGTCACGGCGCGAGGGGAGACGCTCACAGGTAACGGCTGAGGTGAGGTTTGTATACCTGGTCAAAGTTTATCTCGCGAACACCACTGGTCTGGATGTCTGAAAGTGGAGCGCGCGCTATGCACTGGAGAGCTATTTGGGGAAGATGTACGTGAGTTATCTGTTGGAGAAAGATCCGGGCATGAACGGCACGGCCGGCAGGCATCACAACTTAAACTTCAACCATCAAAACTTCCTCCCCGCGCCGCAGCAGTACACAGACTACAGCGCCTACCATCACATCCCCGCGTTCCACGGAGGAGACCCAAATCACGGAAACCTCAGCGCGGGCGCATGGAACGCTACATACCCACCTCCGCGCGAGGACTGGTCCGCATTCTGCCACGGGGCCGGTCCTCTCGGCTCTAACTTGGGCCCGGTCAGTTTAAACCTCAGAGACTCGAGTCCCATCGTACCACCCGAGCAAAGTCTCGTGCAGTCAGTCGTCACGGCATCAACAGCTGGACAACTGTCCCCCGACCCGCAGCGCACAGACCCCTATCAGTGGATGAGGAAGAACATGGCACCGGGAAACACAGGTGAGCTGCGCGTCAACTGCACGCAACTCATTTCTTAATAGGGCCCAAGAGGAAAACTGTCGGGATGGAAACGTCAGAATCAGAAATTCGTATCGTAAGCACGAAATGAAACGATACAATGTCGTACTGTAATTAGAAATATGTACTAAGTAATTCATCTCTATTAGACAACAATCAGATGAGGTCTAGAGGCCTCTCTCTCTATATATGTGTGTGTGTGTGTGTGTGTGTGTGTGTGTGTGTGTGTGTGGAGAGGGCTGTGTGTTTGAAGTGACACAGATAGAGGTTTCTGTTTACAGTAAATGTAAGGAGAGAGAGATTTATTTGATTCTAGATTTCTGTGACTGTAAGAAGATCTATGGAGAAGGATTGTGTGTATGTGTGTGTGTGGGTGGGTGGGTGGGAGGGGGGTGTTAGAGAAGGGTCCTGTTTGACTGTGATGGGCTTCTGGTTGTGAGAGAAGGTTCCTGTTCCAGAGAGTTCCTGAGGCAGTGTGTGTGTGTTTGTTGGTTATATCTGAGCCTGATCTTGCTATGTAGCCTACATTAGGGGTTCCCAAACTTTTCCTTGACAAGGCCCCCCAAATACCACTAGGTTCTGGCCAAGGACCCCCGTGATGTGTTATTAAACCCATCGACAATACTACGGCAAATGTAAAAATACATTAAGCTAATCCTAATAATTATTTTAGCCACAAGCACTTTGTGATGGAGCATACAGTGTGTAAAATTACATTTGGGGCTTTCTGCTATATGAGAGCTATCACTCTACTATTATTCCCAGTCATTATCATGGAAAATAATGTTCAGATATGCGACAAACTATTATAATGGCATTGTATAACAAACCTCATAGTAATGGGTATATTTAACATTTTTCAAATGTATTTATTTGTTGCTTTTATTTTTCTTTCCAACTTGCTGAGGCCCCCCTGGCACCCCCTCGCGACCCCCCAGGGGGCCCCGGCCCCCACTTTGAAAACCACTGGCCTACATTATGAGCGATCTGATAAAGCTGACCATCCTCATGTGGGTCTGTGTGTCAACAGGCATCTCCACTACATACAGTAGCTACAGGTGTGTGTGTGTGTGTGTTTGTATCTTTGTGTGTGTGTGTGCGTGTGTGCGTGTGTGTGTTTGTATCTGTATGTGTGTGTGTATGTGTGTGTGTGTGTGTGTGTGTGTGTGTGCTTGTGTCTGAGTGTTGTCCTCATCCCAAACCCCAGCTGTGTATGCAGAGGTGC
>NC_055970.1:13178052-13183052 GCF_018492685.1 Alosa sapidissima
ACCTCCCCACTGGGAGTAGTTTTGCTGAACCTGCCACCCTGGTCACACTAGGCCAGTATTTTGCTACATCGTAGCCACTCTCCCCACTGGGAGTATTTGTTGCACTCGGCACACAGTAGTAACTTCAAATGAACAGGTCAAGATCACACATCATGACAACAGCTCAGGGCAAGACACAATATAAAACATACACACAATACACACAGCCATCCACGGATGTCAGGAGAGTGCTCCACAGTGTCCACCCCAGGACAGCTGCTCCTAGAGCAGGGGTGTCCAAACTACGGCCCGCGGGCCAACTACGGCCTGCCACGCACTTTAATCCGGCCCGTCGAGCATTTATTAGTTTATCATAGATCCGGCCCGCCATGCATTGAATTAATTAGGTTATCATAGGCCGCTCGCTATTTTTTTCCAGCATAGACAACGTTGTGATTAACTTTAGGCTACTGCAAACTGCTTTACACTCTTCTTAGAGAGCGTTTACCATGTCAATGTCAAAACAGCTTGTTACATCGAGATACATAGTTTCTCCATTGCAGCAGATCTAACTACGTTATGCTACTCCATTTAATTGGGAACGAATTTGAGCGTGCACGAGAGGGAGAGAGTGTGACAGGTTCCAGCTGGCTTGTTATTGTTGATAATTGATATCTCCTTTTAAAAACTTTTAAAAGGAAATCGTGATGGCAACAGTAGTTCCCACTACAGACCATTTATAAACTGTGAGTCATAGGCACAGCACTAGCCATAGGCTAGTGGAGCTGGCAAAAGAGTCTTAAAGTGACAGTGCACCATTTATAAATTAATTAAACAACATCAAATGAACAGTATTTCTTAAGAAATTGATTTTCTACATCAAAATTACTTTGTCATTTAAATTATACAAAACATTATATATATATATATATATACACACATTCTTTTTTGTTGTGTGGCCCGCCAGCCAATTTTCAAAACCCAATGTGGCCCTTGAGTCAAAAAGTTGTGGACAAAGTGTGTCCAAAAAGTGGACACCCCTGTCCTAGAGGATTTCCGGTTGAAATATTCAGAACCAATGCAGATACTTTGAAAGGAAAATTACAGTAATCGGACTTTAGCTTACAATAACGTTCTACAAAAAGTCGACTTTATGTAAAACGTATCTTTTTTACTCTATTTTTGTTTGAAGAAATGCTTTAGAAAACTTAGGAATTTTTGTTTCTGCAGTTGACAGTTGAAAGGATGAATACATACACAACCCCTGCCCCCCCCCCCCCCCACCCCGCCCCCCCACACACACACAGACACACTTTTCTTTGGAAAAAGCAAAGTAATTTGATAGTAGTCAGTCATTTCCATCTTAGGCAAAATCAGCTTTTTCAAAACTACATGTACATCTGGTGTTCATTGTATTTTGCTTTGTATTTTATTTTTTTCTGGCTGTAAAATACTGTATTCGCAACAGCACTATTTTTGGTTTCAATATTGTTTGCGTTTTTACTATGTATTTCAACTTCTCTCTGTAGATACCATAACTTTCACTCTTGTATGGAAATACATATATAAAGCCTATGAAAGACAGAAGAGGTTTTGAGCAACAGTGTATACATGATGTATCCAAAATGTCATAATATGACAGAAGTGTTTATAATGTGAGGCGAATGTTTGCTTTAAAGATGTGCTTAAGACATTTTGAATGCTGTGTGTCATTTTGCTGGAGATTTGAGGCATTTTACATTTTGTGTGAGCAATTGTGGGTTTTGTGTGTGGAGTTTTGAAAATGTGTGTAAACACAGGTGTGTAAACACAGGTGAGTAAACAGGTCAGACACATACTTAAATGGACGTATATACTATCTAAGTCTAATCTAAGTTTTCACCAAAACAAAAGATCTGATTATTGGCTTCAGTCGGAGGAGAGAGGAACCTGCTCCTCTTTACATCAAAGGAGACATGGTGGAGAGTCACTGACTGCAAGTTCCTGGGTACATCCATCTCCCAGGACCTGACATGGACTGCCAACATCACCTCTCTAGTCAAAGAGGCTCAGCAGCGGCTATATTTGCTGAGGACCCTGCGGAGAGCAAATGTCACACAGCAGCTGCTGCTGTCCTTCTAGCGATGCTCTGTGGAGTGTGGAGAGCATCCTCTCTCATGGCATCCTGGTGCTCTGGAGAGCATCCTCTCTCATGGCATCCTGGTGTGGTCTGCCAGCTGCACTGTGGCCAACAGGAAGTCGCTACAGAGAATCATTAAAACTGCACAGGGCATCACAAACACACAACTACCCACCCTAGAAGACATTTACAGGACTTGATGTCTGCGTCAGGCATTTTGCAAACACGCAACAATCTAACAAGAAGTAACTTGATATAATTTTTCAAACACAACCTATCAAAATGCCACACCTATTCACCCCTTAGTCACACTCAGTCCTCAATCTACAAACACTCATTACTTTAATGAACACCATCCGATCATTGCCTTTGTGTAGGCCTATGAATAGACATACTCAGTATAGACCCTTTCAATCTGTTCCTAGAGGATTTCCGGTTGAAATGTAGAGACCAATGCAGAGACTTTGAAATGAAAATGAATCGGACTTAAGCGTAATGTTCTACAAAAAGTTGACTTTACGTAAAACTTTTCTAACGGTTATTTTAATTTGCCCATGTACATTTGTCGGTCATTGTTTTCTTGTTGGCTGTAAAATACTGTATTCACAACAGCAAATTTTTTTGGGAAAAATCACTATTTTTGGTGTCAATATTGTACGGAACCCTAGAGGGGTCATTCCAAGATATTTTTTGGTATATATCCAGAAAACATGTGCTCATTTTACTAAGCTGTGTGCTCATTTTACTAAATAGTGTGCTCATTTTATTTATTGTAAATTGAGCCCACAATCTAGTACAATGAGATCACTATTTACTCAAATGAGAACACATTCTCTGGTTACACAAAAATATTTAGCAGTGACACCTCCTGGAGGGTATTCCATCAACCTCGCTAATGAAGGCGGCGCTTAACAGAAATAGCCTGGCTTGAACTAGCGTAGACTTTCACTTGGGGCTGAAGGCGTTCCATTAACTCAAGTTAGCGGCATCTTGGCCTCGTTTATTCAAGCGAGGTTTAGTTCAGCTTCATCTCTGCTCGTGCATGAGGTAGAACAGTAGACCAAAACAGTAGATTGACGAAAAAAGGGGATATGTCGTAAAATTAAGACAATACTAGACGATTTCTGTTCGATTTGGCAAGCGCCATCTACAGGATTTTCATCGAAAGTCATCAAATTTAACATTGAGAGAAAAAATAGATTGCCTACAGAAATTGGAGAATAATGAAAGCATACATTTAAAACAACAATGCTAATGGTTTGAAGTCAATTGCGAGTTTGATTGGCTTCACTCTTTGGAGCTAGTGAATGTGTAAATCCATGCTTGGTGGAAAAAATATTTATAGGCCTACTTCTATTTTTGAAGTTGTAGGCTACAGGTGACGAAAGCACAGGTTGACGGAACCATCTTTTTTGGCTCGTTTTCCGACTGATTGTTTTTTTTTGCAAACAGCTTAATTTAGCTTGAAGGTTAACCTGCTACAGAGCAGGTTAGTTCTGTTGCATAAATCCCCATAGTTACCAAGCTGGGATTCACGTTAACCTCATTAATGGAACAGAATTCTCACTAAAATTAGCGAGACTTATCGAAATAAGCCAGGTTTGGCCTTTAGCGAGGTTGATGAAATACCCCCCTGGGCTCTGTAATATTGTTTACATGTTTACTATGTATTTCAATCCCGTAATATTGTTTACATGTTTACTGTGTATTTCAATCCGTAATATTGTTTACATGTTTACTATGTATTTCAATCCGTAATATTGTTTACATGTTTACTATGTATTTTAATCCGCAATATTGTTTACATGTTTACTGTTTATTTAAATCCGCAATATTGTTTACATGTTTACTGTGTATTTCAACTTCTCTCTGTAGATGGCTTTCACTCTTGTATGGAAATATACATAGAAGCCCATGAAAGACAGAAGAGCTTTAGGTTTTGAGCAACAGTGTGTACATGATGTATCCTGTGAGGCGGATGTTAGAGATGTGTTTATGACATTGTGTGTCATTTTGCTGGAGATTTGCGGCATTTTTCATTTTGTGTGAGCATTAGTGGGTTTTGTGTGTAGAGTTTTGAAAAATAGACACAGAGTTTTGAAAATGTGTGTAGGTGAGTAAACAGGTCAGACACATACTTAAATGGACGTATATATACTGTATGTTGAGCTCTCTCTCTCTCTCTCTCTCTGTGTGTGTGTGTGCGTGTGTGTGCATGTGTGTGTGTGTGTGTGTGCAGGGAAGACGCGGACGAAGGATAAGTACCGTGTGGTGTACAGTGAGCACCAGCGCATGGAGTTGGAGAAGGAGTTCCACTACAGCCGCTACATCACCATCCGCCGCAAGGCCGAGCTCGCCCTGGGCCTCAGCCTATCAGAGAGACAGGTGGGTCCCCCCCTGAGCCAATCACACGGCCGAGCTCGCCCTGGGGCTTAGCCTATCAGAGAGACAGGTGGGTCACCCATGAGCCAATCAGTGCTCACCCTGGGCCTCAGCCTATCAGAGAGACAGGTGGGTCATCTTTAGCCCAATCACACGGCCGAACTCGCCCTGGGGCTCAGCCTATCAGAGAGACAGGTGGGTCACCCATGAGCCAATCAGTGCTCGCCCTGGGCCTCAGCCTATCAGAGAGACAGGTGGGTCATCTTTCAGCCAATGACTACCAAAACATCCTATAACGCATCCTAATAAATCCTACACTTATGTGACCCTGCAAGGCGAAACCAGTCGCTTTGCGCACAGTGCTATTTTGAGAAAATCCACGTTAAACAAACGTACGGGTTAAAATGTTGAATTTCACGTTTTCGTATAACTCAACAGTATACAGTCTACACTTTCATATTGTGAACAAATTTCATGGATAAACATACGTTTTGACTGTTAAACCCTGACTTTATTTAGG
>NC_055970.1:13188052-13298052 GCF_018492685.1 Alosa sapidissima
GATAAAAGCATCAGCTAAATTAATAAATGTAAATCCAAATGTGCAAAACACACACACGCACGCACTCACACATGCACGCACATGCACACACACACACACACACACACACACAACCCACAAATGCTGCTCAGCAATGCTACCAACACACAACCATGTCAACACAGCAGAGGTCCGGGTTTTCTAATCAGGGCACAGAACTGACCGTTGACCTTTGTACCAATCATTACGGATGTTTTTAACATCATGTTCAATACTTACAATCATTAATTGTTCTGTACCTTAGAACTTTATTGGTTCTGTACATTAGAACTTTAGAATACAGTGCCGTCTTAACTGAAGTGATGGGAGATGTTCTAAGCAGAATGTTCTGTTCTGGTTGAAAAAGCTCAGGACCACACTCTGCGCTTCTAGTTGAGAGAACCGCCCTCTCAGACACTGCAGGAAAAGAGACTCCGCCCTCCATGCACACAGCTCAAATGGCAGCCAATCACAATGTTACACCACACCTATGCCACGCCCTCACCGCCAGCTCACAACGCTACTAATGACATCAGCTTCACACGGAATATCCAGAGACGACGGCAATGATGATGATGATGATGTCTTACTAATGAATAAGTACAAATAAATATTTTGATGTTGGTGCTGTTTGTATTCTGTGTTTTTCTGCTTTCGCACGTTGGAATGCATCTGTTTTGGTAGTGTAGTGGTTAACAGGCTGGGCCAGCATGCAGCAGCAAGAAAAGTTGTGGGTACAATTCCCGGTTTCCCCCATTGTGTTCTTGAGCAAGACACTTCACCCCGAGTTGCTCTGGGGACAATGGCCCTTGTACTATAACTGACATACTGTATGTAAGTCACTTTGGATAACAGAGTGTTTGCTAAATGAATACATTTAAATGTAAATAAGAACCATGAAATCACCCCCACACATCGTATGTCTGTTTCCAACAATCCTCTCGCTCAAGTGGAAAAGTGGAAAGCAAGTCTGGAACAGGTCTGATGTGAGGTTGGACACTTCAGCAGGTCTAGAGAGAGTGTCCAGTCGGTGTACAAACCAAACTTTATTTACAAACACAATCTGGAGCTAACAAGAGTCCACCGTCCAGAGTGCAGTCTGACAGAGAGATCTTACAGTAACATATTCAGCAGGAACACAGATTCTAAATTAATCTTAAATACTATCAATCACAATGAAGGAGCTAAGAAAGTATGAAAACCTTATATAATACAAATCAAAACAGCATTTAAATATACTTATACTATATAATATGGCTAGGCGATAAAACGATAGCGATATGTATCGCAATAGACATGTGATCGATATCAATAAAAAATATGTTAGATAGAACATTCGATAATTAAAAGCAACACACGCCTCCTTACGTTGTCCATAAATAAATAGGCTAAATATATCTTGCATTGTAGCTATGTGCAACTCTACCAGAGTAGGCGATAGAAGTAGGCCTACCTCAACACAGACTCTCAATGAGTCCTTGCTCCGTGCATACACTCACTCTCTCTCTCTCTCTCTCTCTCTCTCTCTCTCTCTCTCCCTCCCAACAGGCGCATCCCTCCTCAGCATGCACGTAATCCAAACATTCACAATCGTGCAAGACGACTGGCTAAATTGCTATTGGCAACTGGCTCCCATGTTAACTGGCTGCGTTGATGACGTTTCATGATTGATGACGAGTCTTTGCCAGATGTGGCCGCTTGCAGATTTGTCACTTTCTGATATAGGCCTACTAGAGACGCACACAAATATGCATGACATGTTTAAAAGTCAAAATTGTATGTAGTACTACATGCACTGGACCATGAACATGCAACCCAAAAAACAAACACCTAAATAGCATAAATTAACTCCACATGGGCATTGAACCTTGACTTTGCTTGGTAATCAGACGTCTATCCACTTGCGCCACGAACCAGCTTACGGCACTCACAGAAATTGACTTCAGTTGTATGATTAAAAGAAGTCAGCTAACGTTATTATAATTGTAACAAGTTAACATAGCTGTTCATATTATCTGGCTACCATGTTATCATGCTACCGTTGCCCAAGCCATTTAGTAGGCCTTCAAAGTATCATGGTTAAGTTTTACAAACGTTTCACTGAGGTTAGGCTGTGGCCGCCCCTACCTGAAGTGTCTGTAGAGCCACATGAACGTCAGCAAATAAATCAAATAAAAATGTGTTGCCTAATTGTATCCTTTTGTCCAGCCTATTCTTTTAAGAATTCAGTTCATGAAACACAGGCATTGAAACGCACACTGCAATGGGCAGGAGAAGTCTATAACGTGTCCATATTTTACACAAAATTTGCACACAGGGAGAGTCAAAACTCTTAGGCTTATAGGCTATTAACGTTAATGTTACTGACATGTAAACGGGTTTGATGTTTTTTTTGATACTTTATTTCCTAATTCTCGCGTTGGGTGCTTCTCCTGTGGCGCAACAGGTTAATGCCTATACATTGCTTTCTCACGCAGTCGACATGGGTTCAGTCCTCCCCATCACACGTTTTTTTTAAAATTATTATTTATTTATTTTTAGACCAGCAACACTTCCTCAATTTAGGCTACAGATACTAGGTGGCCATAGAGAGCATGACCAGCAGTAAGTGAAATGTTTGAAAACTTAACCATGGTACTTTGAAGACCTACCGGCTTGGGCAACTGCTGTAGCAAGACAACACCATCAGCCGTGTTAACTTGCTACAATCATTACCTGACTTCTTCTAATTGTATAGAGTAAGTCAAGTAAATTGCACTATGACTTATCAGCTGGTTCGTGGCTCAAGTATGTAGATGAATGATTATCATTTAAGAGGTTTCATTTAGGAAGCAGGTTCGATACCCACGTGGAGTTATTATTAGGCTGTTTAGGTATTTATTTTTTTGGTGGCATATTTATGGTCCAGTGCATGTAGCGTACTACAGACAATTTTGACATTTAAATATGTCATGCATAGTTGTATTTGTTCGTCTCCAGTTTCCACCAGAAAGTGACAAATCTGCAAGCGGCCACATCTGTCAAAG
Source organism: Alosa sapidissima (assembly GCF_018492685.1). NCBI lineage: Eukaryota > Metazoa > Chordata > Actinopteri > Clupeiformes > Clupeidae > Alosa > Alosa sapidissima. The sequence continues at coordinate 13,191,097 of NC_055970.1, forward strand.
AAACGTCACCAACGCAGCCAGTTAACATGGGTGCCAGTTGCCATGTAACACCGGTTAGCATCATTAACAAGCTGCACGAATTTGTTCAAAACTGTTGCATTCAAATTGACTGCTAAGTTCTAATCATCTCAATCCCGATGCAAATGGAAAAGTACTTTCTAAGACTCAAACGGGCCTGTTCCAAGAAGAAAAGGTATTCATTTGAAACTTAAACACACGTGGGGAAACTGAACAGTCTAACCAGTAGACTATGATAAACTAGCAAATTAAGCTACTTTGTTTACAATATTTCCAGGCTTCAACCAGTGCTGCTTCTGCATTCAGACTTATGTGCACATTTATTTATTGTATATAGTGTTTTTCATGATTGTGTTGCTATTTCTTTTCCCTGATTGCTTTTATTGAGAACTGAGGTGATTAAAATCAGAGGAAGGTTAAGTTTAAAATAAAAGTGTTTAAATTGAACCTTTTTCCTTTTGGTCCTTATCTGAAATAGATTTAAAAAAAAAAAAATCAATAATTATCGATATCGACTGATATGAAATACTTGGATCGTGATACAGTTTTCAGCCATATCGCCCAGCCCTACTATATAATACTATTTGCTTTGCATGTGCTATTACAGTAAACATGTACACTGCATAATATGCAAGACTTACACTCTCTCTCACACACACACACACACAGCCACATGAGTTTGAGAGATCTGCTTTTAGAAACAGAACTTGAGAGTGTGAGAGAAAAGCTGACCTGATGGAAAAAGGCTTTTGGGTTTGGTGGCTTCACACACTAAAAATATGACACGCAACATTTACACAACCAACATGCAAACACACACTGCAGGGTATGAACACCCCCCTCCCCCCACACACGCATGCACAGCCACACACACGCACACGCACACACACACATGCACACACACGCACACACACACCCTGTGCTATCACTGCTGTCCTTTTTTGCGGACCTGTGCATACACATTTTCCTCCGGTGGCGTGTGATTGGTGGGTTGTGGTGCAACTGGTGGCCTGTGATTGGTGGAGCCTGGCAGTCTGACCTCTCCGTACTCCACAGTGTTGTCCACTCTCGTCCTCTCCTCCGTCTTCCTCCTCTTCAGGATGGACACCTCGGCATACTCCACATCATAGCTATCACCTGCACACACACAAGCACAGAGATGTGTGTGTTTGTGTGACTGGTATCTATGTGTGTGTGTGTGTGTGTGTGTGTGTGTGTGTGTGTAGTGGCTAAGGAGCTGCTAGCGTGTAGTAGTGTAGTGTATAAGGAGCTGGGCTAGCGTGCAGTAGTAGTGTAGTGGTTAAGGAGCTGGGCTAGCGTGCAGTAGTAGTGTAGTGGTTAAGGAGCTGGGCTAGCGTGCAGTAGTAGTGTAGTGGTTAAGGAGCTGGGCTAGCATGCAGTAGTAGTGTAGTGGTTAAGGAGCTGGGCTAGCATGCAGTAGTAGTGTAGTGGTTAAGGAGCTGGGCTAGCATGCAGTAGTAGTGTAGTGGTTAAGGAGCTGGGCTAGCATGCAGTAGTAGTGTAGTGGTTAAGGAGCTGGGCTAGCATGCAGTAGTGTAGTGTAGTGGATAAGGAGCTGGGCTAGCATGCAGTAGTGTAGTGGATAAGGAGCTGGGCTAGTGTGCAGTAGTAGTGTAGTGGATAAGGAGCTGGGCTAGCGTGCAGTAGTGTAGTGGTTAAGGAGCTGGGCTAGCATGCAGTAGCCTGAAGAGTTGTGGGTTCAATTCCTGGCTTCTGCCCTTGAGTCCTTGATTAAGACACTTCACCCTGAGTTGCTCTGGGGACAATGGCCCTTGTATTATAATTGACACATGTAAGTGTGTGTCTGTGTGTGAGTGTGTGTGTGTGTGTGTGTGTGTGTGTGTGTGTGTGTGTGTGTTTGTGTGCCTGTGTGTGTGTGTTTGTGAGTGTGTGTGTGTGTGAGAGAGTGTGTTTGTGAGTGTGTGGGTTTCCTGACCTGCTGGGGAAGATGGATTCTTTCTGCATTGGGAATACACTACATCCTGTGATTGGCCATCTGAGAACAAACAAACAAATTAACACACACACACACACACAAATACTCTAAACCAAACTCTGTCTTCATCTTATGTGATGAGCAGGCAGGAATCAGACCTCATGTTGTGTGTGTGTGTGTGTCTGTATGTATGTGTGTGTGTGTGTGTGTGTATGTACTTATATATGAGTAGAAAACACAAGACACACACAGACCTGTGGGTGTGTTCTTCTTCTTCTTCTTGCAGATGCAGAACACTACCACAGACACACACACACACAGAACTCCTCCCAACACCGCTGCTCCAAGAACTGAGAAAGGAATACACCACACACACAAACACACACACACACACACTTATTCTTACATCTTAGCAGACATTCCGAGTCTCCCAGAGTCTCCTGCATATTGATAGCGGCTCCCTGACGCCCGCAAATTAGATCAAATCTCCCGGAATCTAGAGCGCGCGATCAAGAGCGCGCACGCGAGACCGAGGCTTCATATCGTGTGTGTGCATCTGGGTGTAGCGCGCACATGACGGGAGAGGGAGAGGGGTGGAGTGTGTGTGCATCTGGGTGTAGCGCGCACATGACGGGAGAGGGAGAGGGGTGGAGCGTGTGTGCATCTGGGTGTAGCGCGCACATGACAGGGCAGAGGGAGAGGGAGAGGGGTGGAGTGTGTGTGCATCTGGGTGTAGTGGAGAGGGAGAGGGGTGGAGCGTGTGTGCTTGAGCGCATCCAAAACAGAGAGCATCTTGATCGCTATATCTTTGTGATACCTTCCTGAAATGACTTTTTGCAGGTTGGGGTGTCTGTCTTTGTAAGCAGTAGTATAGATAGACTCCCTCCCAGTCATGAATTGAACTTACTGAATATGAAGTGACTGCCAATGAACAGAACTTACGGTATATGAAGTGCCCCTCATCCTGTGGCCCCATAGACTCCTTTGTGTTATTGCTCTGAGTGGACGTTGTCTTAATAGTTGCCATGGAAACTCCATTGATGGTTGTCATGGCTGCAGTGGACATAGATGTGGGGGCAGTTGGTGTTGGTGTGGTTGGTGCCGTGGTGGCTGAAAACATCCACATAAAACTCAACTGAGATATGGAGCCTTAGACAGGGGTCAGCACTGGTGTACTTGAACACACATACACATACACACAAACACACACACACTTATTACTGTAAGTTAAAAAATTACGTACTACTGTATTAGGTAGGCTACTCATTATTATCTCATGTGATTAGTGGTGTGCTGTACCTCAACAACCAGGTAGTATCTGATAAAAAATAGGTGTATTTAAAGGCAGTAAGCTACACACACACTCACTCACACAGACACACACACACACACACACACACTCAAGCACACATACACACACACACACTCAAACACACACACACACTCACGCACACGCACACACACACACTGATGTTAACTCTGATGGTGTGGTCCTACTTGTGCAGGAGGGTAGTGGTTGGGTCTTGGTGGCGCTGCTGATGTTGTTTCTGGCTGAGCAGGTGAGATTCCCCTGAGTTCCCTCCAGGAGGACTATGCTGCAACCAGGACTGGACTTTGGTGTTTCAGATGGGGTACTATTGGTCAGATCAGACTCTGATGTTTCAGATGAACCACTAGGAGGGCGGAGGGGAGGGGGGTCTTTCTGTGTGTGGAGAGATGCCTCATTCTTAGCGTCGCCAATATTATTATCAGAAACATTGCTAACATGGGCTTTATTATTGGTCAGATCAGACTCTGGTGTTTCAGCTGAGGTACTATTGGTCAGATCAGTCTTGGCCAGCGTTTCTGTGCACTGATTGGTTGAGGTTTCATTCAGATGCCTCCCATCCAGAGACCAGCTGTACTGAGGACTGTCCCCATTGGAGGAGCACATAGCCCTCCTCCCTCCATTGTCCCCATAGGCTGAGCAGGTAATTGACAGGTGCACATCAGACACGGGAGCTGGAGAAGGGGAGGAACCACAGTGAGGATCAGAATGTAGTTCTGCACATGGCCATGTTTGTTCAGGGTGTCCACCAGAGACCAGGGTTCCTACCCCAGACTGCAAGTACCAAAACATGATTAGTTCATAGATTTCACATGTAAAATACATTTTATACAACCCCACCCCCATCTTGCCTGTTCATAATTCTGAGAAATTCTTGAATTGTGTGCATGTGTGCGTGTACATGTTTATGTTTATGTGTGTGTGTGTGTGTGTGTGTGTGTGCGTGCATGTGCTTGTGTGTGTGCCTGTGTGTGTGCATGTGCATGCACGTATGATTACTGTGAATGTATGTGTGTGCGTGTGTATCTGTTTATGCACATGTGTGCATATGGAATGGGTTAACATGACCCCTGGAGGCAAACATACGCAAAAAATTGGTCATCTTAGGCCCTATGGTTCTCAAGATATTCACAGAAAACTGTTGGTGTACGGTCACTAAATGTACAAATAAATTATTTTATTGTATGGCCCCCCCATGAACGAACGTTCACGAAACTTGGCATGCATTCGGATGGTGTCATAATGATCCTACACTTTCAATTTCGTGCAGTTTTGACCATGTCAGCTATAGATATTGTGATTAAAACACCTAATTTTTTGCTTTTTAATTTTTACTAGGTGGCGCTATACATGAAATAAGTGTTAATGGGATGGGTTGACATGGCCCCTTAAGACCAACATACAAAAAAAGGTGGTCCTCCTAGGCACTACGGTTCCTTAGAAGTCTAGGTTCTCATTTTCAGAGCACCTAAACACCTTGTGGGAATATACAAAGATTTTTTAAATATTTTTTTCTTTATTCTCCATGATCTTTTCTTAAAAACACCAATTTCACTTGTCTTATGCAAATCTTTCTTTTTTACTTTCCACTCTGAACATGGGCAAAATGCACCATTGACATCAATATGTTTTGTATAGAGGTTATAGGTTACTCTATACAACCAGAGGTGGCAGTGTGGTGACTCTATATAAAACATATTGATGTCAATGGGGCATTTTGCCCATGTTCAGGGTGGAAAATAAAAAAGAAAGATTTGAATAAGACAAGTCAAATTGGTGTTTTCAAAAAGAAGGGATCATTTAGAATAAGGAAAAACATATTTAAAAAATCTTTGTATATTTCCACAAGGTGTTTGGGTGCTCTGAAAATGATTTTTCAGACTTGTGAGGTCTGCTGTTCAGACCCTGAAGGGATTTATTTTCTGTTCATTGCTTTTTGTGAGAGTGTTTCTACTTATCTCAGTAAGGAAAATAAATCAAGGGCCTATGTTGAGTACAATTATGTCTTCTGAAGGCTTAAACAGAGCCCAGCCAAAAACTCCAATAAAATTTGTATCAACTTTGAGGGACAGCTATGATCATGCAGGATTATCCAGACCAAACGTGACGATTTTGCTACATACTACATGCTACATGTATCTTGGAAAGTATTGATCTTACAAAAGAGTAATTTTACAGTGTGTCTCCTGGGTAACATAGGTACACCTGGTAATTTTTTCAGAAATTTTTGAGACCTAAGTGCGTGGGCCCTGGTTGAACTGACGTGGAATGACCCTGCAATTACAACACCTAATTTTTACTTCTTTGATTTTAACTAGGTGGCGCTATACATGAAATTTTTTCAGTAACAGGGTAATCTAATTAATTACTTTTTACAACGCCGTTAACGTTACTGGACGTTAAATGCGGTGCATTACTTACTTTGCATTGATTGAATAAACTGTGTAATCCAAACGCACCCCTGGCTCACAGCTAGTGAGGAGGTGGGTTAATAACGATGTAAGGGATTATGATTGGCTAAGGCAGAGTCATGTTTTATGATAGCCAATCAGAGCCAGTGTTTTTACACACTTGCCAGCACACGCGCCACACACACACACACACACACACAACAGCTAAAGTAGAGATTCGATGAAACAGCAGAGGTCAGGAGCAATCCGATGAAAAGTTGGCATTTTCAAGGTGGAGATATAAGCACTACTTCAAATTCATTGTGGTCAAAGGCAAGAATGTGCATGTAATGTGTACATTATGTCCAGGAGCGAAGACTTTGTTGACATCCGTTGTAAGCAACTCTAATTTAATGAGGCATCTCACACACGCATCTCACACATGCTAGTGGCCAAAAACACCGATAGCCTCCCTCCACCAGAGATGATAGCTCGCCATCCACTAGCAAAGAAGGACTCGGAGCAAAGTCCTCCAAGCAGCAAAAGCTAGATCTTTCTGCCTCACAACAAAAACCTATGACACAGGCTGAAGTCAACTGTCGATGTGCAATTTCCCCTTGGGGATCAATAAAGTATTTATCTATCTATCTATCTAATAAATATTGTCTCATGAGGAAGCTTCTCCAACATACATATTGCACACTGCCCTCTCCCCACATACACAGCACACTATCCCATCTCCCCTGTCATCCCCCCAACACACACACCAAGACCCCTGGAAGTTGGGTTAGCCCCTTGAGCCGTGGATCTGCCCAAGGTTTCTTCCTTGGTAAAGGAGTTTTTCCTTGCCCTCTTGGGTGCTCCTTGTTGGTGCCCCCCCCACCCCAATCCCAATCCTCCCCCACCTTTCTTATGCAGCCCTTGCCACTTAATCTACTAAACCCCTCTTCTACTGCACTTTTTACCCCCCCCCCCCCCTCCATAAATGCACAAATAGGCTGACACCAGACATAATTTCACTGCATTTCTTACTTCCAGTAACTATGCTATGCATGTGACAATGCATGTGACAATAAACTTCCTTGTATCCTTGTATCGAAAGTTATAGCCTACAAACACCTGTCTGTTCTACTAATTTCAACTGGCTTTTCAAAACTGCTCAAAAAATCCAAATTCTTTGACATATAGCAACTTTTTTTTTAACAGTAACACAAATAGTTACTTTCCCTGGTAACGAGTTACTCTTATCATAGAGTAATTCGGTTACTAACTCAGTTACTTTTTGGAACAAGTAGTGAGTAACTATAACTAATTACTTTTTTAAAGTAACGTTCCCAACACTGATGCCCACCAAGTTTCGTGTACCCCGGTCTTTCAGTGTCCTGGGAATCCTTGACGGAAATTTGGCCATGCGAAAAAGAAAAGAAAGAAAAAAATCTGAACCTATAAACCTATATCCTCCTGAGACCGAATCCATAGACCTATGTCCTCTGTAGTGGACATAAGTTCTAGATGCATACCCCTTTGAGCTATTCTATCAATTCCTGTGGTCTTTTAAAGAGGACATCCTGGGCTTTCTAATGATATATCATGTGATTGGCTGGGTTGCTGGGAACCTCCTCTTTCTTGTTCTCAAAAATGGTTGACATCAAAACAAGCACATTTTTTGGAAGGAGGAGAGATAAGTCAAATAGTGTCTTCTTATTAAGCATTCATTATGATGGCAATATATGGTCTTGTTACTGAAAATGTCAGGAATCATATGATTAATTTGGAAAGACATTTTGACATCATTTTACATTTACATCATTTGTATAGGATGAATGGGGGGGGGGGGGGGCAGATTTGGAGCTCTCAGGTGATGAGTGAGTGAAACAGAGATGAGGACTATGAACCTGTGCCTCAAGAAGATAGCGAGGAAGAGTAAGACTAAAAAATGAAGTATCGCAGATGAAAGAAAAACATGAAAATGAAACGAACAATCCAGAAAAAAGAAATACAACTGTCCAAAAAGGCAAATAAAGTAGTCTAGAAGGATAAATAACATTTTCCCTTATATTTGGTTAAGTTTACCCTTAATTTAATACCACTAAAAGCATAATTTGTCCATTTTTGTCTATTTTCATGGCTACCTTTTTATACTAAAACGGTCCTTTTGTCCACCACATGGGACATGCTATACAATTTGAAATAAAAATAAATTAAAAAAAATAAAAATTGTAAGATGTTTTTTTAATCCTAAATAGAAAGGAAATTTAAAAAAAAAAATTTGAAACTTTTTTTCCTTGGTTCCCAGGAGGATATGCTTCGCTGCGCGGCGGTCATAATAAAACACATGAACATAAAATGACATGAACATGTTCTGTGAAAATGGGATCAAATCAGGATCAGCTCAGAGTTGTTCAAAGACAAACCGCAAACCCCTCCGTACTACTGAGTTCATATCCTGTATCTGTTTGCAGGGCTGTAGTACTCGAGTCCGGTCTTGGACTCGAGTCCGGACTCGAGACCGTTTTTCTATGGTCTCGGACTTGTCTCGGACTCGCTAGTATTTGGACTTGGTCTTGTCTCGGTCTCGGCCACTGGTCTTGCCAAATATGGCTTTTGGTCTCGACCGAGTCCAGGTGTCTTTAGGGCCATCAAAATTAACGTGTTAATCGCCGCGATTCATTTTGAAATACATAATGCGTTACAAAACACTCAATAGTATTTACCTTTGTGGGGGGCTGATGTCACGTAACGGAAGCCGCAAAACCTAAAACCGCAAGCCTGAGAGTTTATTTTACTGTCTGTGGAGTTAGCTGAAGATAAAGAGGAACCAACATTTAGCCAAATAGTAGCTTTACTGCAAACTGCTTTTCACTCTTGTTAGATAACGTTTACAATGTCAAAATGCACCAACAGCAACAGTTACATAAAGACGATACTTTTCGGGTCCTCTCCATTAAGATCCAACTTGAACGTACTCCATTTAATTGAGAGCGCGTCTGAGCGCACACGAGAAGGAGAGAAAACGATTGGCAGGCTCCAGCTGGCTTGTCGTTGTTGATGATAATTGATATCTCCTTTTTAATATAAGAAACTTATAAAAGGAAGGCAACAAAGACGAGGTTAGAGGAGATTGCGGATTTATCCGATTTCCACTACTGACCAGTTATAAACATGTATGACATGTAGGCTGCACTCACTGTGATTTGAAAAATGGACAAAAATATGAAGAGTTGTCTTTGCCTTTGTGTAATGGAACTGGTGAGTCTTGAAGTCTTCAATAATTTGTTTACATGAAGCACATATTATGCCGATTGAAACACATTCCATTCAGATAGCTAGGTGACTGGCTCAGGCTCATCATTCACTTTTAATTGCAAACAGAAAATGTCTAGCTAGCATCATGTCATTACATGCTTCTATTTCCAAAGGAATGAAAACTGTTTATACCAACTTAATGTCATGCTTATCATTGTTAATATTGTACAATACATGTGGTACAAACAATATTAGAGCTTGTGGACTAGCTATAGGCTATATTTCAATGGAGCTGGTAAAAAAAAGATCATTATGAGAACGTGGCCACAATGGGCTTAAAGTGACAGTGCACCATTTACAAATGAGTTAAACAGCATCAAATGTGTAGTATTTCTTAAGAAATTAATACTTTAAAACACAATTACTGTGTCAGTATTATCATTTAAATAATATAAAAGTGTTTTACTTGTACCTTTGTGGTTACTCATTAATTTTGTGATTTATGTTGTATTTAATATGCCATTTAAGAAGCTTTAGCCTTTAGGAACTTTTTAATTGCGGTTAATCGAGATTAATTCATTTCAAAATATATATTTTGAATCGTTTGACAGCCCTATAATAATATTGGAGAAGGGGAATGGCTACACTTACAAATCCTGGGTGTGTTCACACTGTTTTTGCTTTTAGATAATAATAATAATAACCCAAAATGATTGTCTTGATACTGTCATGCATAAGACTTTTTTCCTATCCTGGACTCGGTCTTGACTCGGACTCGAACCTTTTTGGACTCGGTCTTGTCTTGGACTCGAACCTCTTTGGACTCGGTCTTGACTTGGTCTCGACTAGTCCTGGTCTTGGACTTGTCTTGGACTCGACAAAGGTGGTCTTGACTACAGCCCTGTCTGTTTGTTCACACTTGAGGCTTGGTGGGGGAAGGCAGCTCACACTCTCTGAGTTTACTTACAGCCATTAGAGTCTGATTAGTAAACTTACTAATGTCTAACAGAGCAGATGAGGATACTTACTTTCAATCATCCACTGCACTGTGTCCTTATAGACCCCTTTGAGATCCTCACTAAACCCCTCTGTGTTACAGTGCAGGAGATGTTACATCTGTTATCACATCAGAGGAGAGATAAAGAGATTTACCTTCTATGGTCAGCTGTACTGTGTGTTGTCCCACTAATGTCCCGTTTTCATAATAAATGTCCACTCTGTATGTTTTTCCGTCTCTCCTCTCTGCAGGGTTGATAATCATGGTCCCGTTATCAGGAACAAACCGCCACCTCTGGAGGACTGATGTGGTATTGAACTCAAGAAAGAATTTTGACTTTGACTTTGATCTTCTGAATTTAAAAACAGCTGTATTGTTATAATGGAGGCTCAGGTCATGTCCTCTGGTGTCCTTCATCAGCTGCAGGTACACAGGTCCTCCCAGAGCCCCATAACATGCAGCATCCTGAGTAGCATCACACACGGAGCCCAGACCTGCATTAAGAGAGGAGATTCATTCTCATCACATATCAGTATGAATGGGCTTCATGAGTTAATTTGTGTTGAACTGCCCTGTGTGTGATGGAGTCCAGTCACATCAAGAGGTCTCACTACAGTAAGCTTTTGAAATCTCACTGTATATCAGGTAGAAACTGCACACTACTGTATCAGGTAAAAACTGCACACTACTGTTATAAATCTCACTGTATATCAGGTAGAAACAGCACACTACCATTGTGCTGTTCTGTTGTTAATTTACTGTAGGAGTAGGGAGACCTCTAGTGGTCAAATGCGCTTGCAGTAACGTTATTTTGTGATGAGTTATTCAGACACATTTTTTACCACTCAGTAGGCTATTACTGTAATGGCATGATATGACCACTTGGTGGCACTCTGAAGAGTTGACGTTGGAATGTAGAACAAGTGAAGAAATATAATAAAAGTTATCTAGTTGCATCCTGATCGTTGTGTCCTTGAATATAGAGTATAGAGCAGGGGTCGGCAACCTTTTTTGCCTGGAGAGCCAATTTTTTTTTTTTTTTAATCTCACAAGAACCACATAAAGACGGTTACAAAAAAAAGTTTGAATATTTAACGTACAGTTACTTTCATTCAACAGAGGATTTTTAAATACATTTTCTACTCGTTTTAAAAGTAGGCCTAATGTGCAAGTAACTTGAAATGTAAAGTGGAATGACAGAAGTATAGGCCTTAGGCTTCCCATGTACTGTAGGCTAAACACCACCCCCTATTTTTCCAGTGTCCTTTGGTATGCAAAGTAACATCATAGTTAACAACACAACACTCAATTTTCGTTGACATGTCATTGGCGAAATTGAACATAGGCATACCAGATTTTAGATTTGGTGATGGCCTTGGAGTCTGGCTGGCTCATATTCAGTGAGGTGAAGTTTCATGCAAGAATTGAGGCCGTCACCATTTAAGGGCAACTCCACTCAAAACTGTCATATCCATAATGGCAACTAAATACCATGGCATTGTGTTGGCGTTATGGATGTGACAGTTTTGTGCGAAATTGCCCTTAAACATGAGCGCAGGTTTGTCTTTATATTTTTCATATGCGAGAGATTTCTCACATGCAAGTGGAACCGAACAGGGTTAACACAGCAATACTAACTCGTTGCAGTGTGCGATATATAACGGGCAGTTCATTTCGCGTTTTCAGAATCAGTCTTCGGATGGAAACTTTCCCATTTCAGCCCGCTTGTGTTCGCGCTCGCAAGCCGTGGTCGCTGACGTTTCCTTTTTGACATTTTCCTTATCTAGCCTACAGCAAGCGCACACATCAACAATAACAAAGTGTTCTCGTTGACTGAAATGGAGGGAAATCGGTGATTTTGTTTGATATTAACTTGCCAACAAACCGCGAATGTAACAATATTGTGCAGGCTACGGTTACGGAGTCAAGTGAGGTGGAAAGTTATATAGGCTAAATTACTCAGATAGACCTACAATATTACATTTTGAAAATGAACTAAAATAAAATACATTTTAATTAAATACTCATTAATTATTTTCAAAAGCTGAGCCGCATCAGAGGGATCAAAGAGCCGCATGCGGCTCCGGAGCCGCGGGTTGCCGACCCCTGGTATAGAGGAACAATACATGGTGTCAGAAGATCATAACTCACGACAGAAGGAGACTAGAGGCACAGATAACGTGTTGGAGAAGTTATAAGGTGGAAAGTGAAAACGGGTCACCTGTGGTGCAAGAAAAGCAGTGAGTCGGCGAAAGCTAAGAACAAGCTAGCAACTAGCTAAAAGCAAGAAGCATGGACAACGTATTTACCATTACACCACCGGGACCGTTCGATTTCGAGCCAAGCTCGTGGCCCGCATGAATAAAAAGATTCAAACGCTTCAGAATGGCTTCTGGTTTGACAGAAAAAGACGGCGCATACCAGGTGAATTCTCTCATTTACACAATGGGGGATAAGGCCCTGATATCCTGAGTTCATTGCAATTAACAGAAGAAAAACTAAAGGACTATAAATAGGTAAAAGAGGCTTTTGATGGACATTTTATCGGAGTGCATAACGTTATTTATGAACGAGCCAAGTTTAATAAGAGATGTCAGACCTCATCTCATTGAGAGATAGGGTCTGGGAACTTGACATTCATTTTCTCGTATTTGAAACGTGGTTTACGAATGCCCAGAGGGCGCTACGAATGTCTATCAAATGCGTCTGTACGTAGCTCATAACGGCTTCGGTGTGTTGTCACCGTCTTGCTGCCCTTGCTCCGTTCTGTGATTGGTCCCCTAACTGAGGCGAAAATTTGCTCCATGGAATCCAGGCTGCCTAGCAGCGTGAATAAAATTGCGCGCATAAGGCAGCATGGGAAAACCCAGGCTAAGGAAGTCGGCGAATCCGCAGAGAACTTTATCACCGCTGTGCATAAGCTAGCTGAACACTGCAAATATGGCCTCTTACGTGAGAAGATGATCCGAGATAGGATTGTTGTCGGCATACTGTCGCCAAATTGTCTGAAAATGGCAACTTAACCCAGAGTTGGATTAAGCTAAAGCCATTGTTCAAGTGAGGCAGCACGAGGTGGTGAAAAAAGCAACAAGCTGTTCTGCGGTCAGCTGAGTCACCAGGGCAAATGGATGCAGTTTCTCATAACTATAAGAGACAGGTTCATAAAAATAAATCTTGGCAACGTGTAAACCATTCTCAGCCTCATGCTACCACAACAAAGTCCAAACAATGTGGAAAGTGTGGCAAAATCCCAAACCATTCATAGACTGAGTGCCCAGCTAAAGATGTTGAGTGCAGAAAATGCCATAAAAGGGGGCACTTTGCGAATGTGTGCAGATCAGCTCAAAAGTTGGAATCCATTGAAGAGGATGCAGCTGGGGCTTATCTAGGAGCTGTTGACCATCCACATTCGTCTACATGGACAGAAATACTTACCATAAACGACAGCCCATTGCGTTTTAAGGTGGATACTGGCGCGTCCGTGACTGCTATCCCAGAGACAGAATATGTACAGGATCGATATGGCAACCACATAGCGCCGCAAAGACCACTGCTAGGGCCCGCCAACCAACCTCTGGATGTTAAAGGGCAAGTGCTTGCTGTCATTCAGAGAGGCGACAGAAAGATTGAAGAGGAGGTGTTCATTGTGAAGGACCTGAGCACACCCTTACTGGGCCTCCCTGCCATTTTCAGACTGCAGATGATTCCACAGCTCCATAGCATAGACGACGTTGACCACATTTATCACACCAGAGGGAGGCTACTACTTTAAGAGGCTCCCTTTTGGAATATCTTCGGCTCCAGAACATTTTCAGGATTTCTCAGCTGATTGATGGTGTTGACGGAACCCTGTGCCATGCTGATGATGTCCTTGTCACGGGAAAGGATCGGGCAGAGCATGACGAACGGCTGCACAAAGTGCTACAGAAATTCAGAGAAGCTGGACTCACTCTGAACGAGAAATGCCAGTTTGCTATGTGTGAGATTCGATTCCTGGGCCATGTCATAAACTCAACAGGCATCAAAGCTGACCTGACAAAGCCCATCCGTGACCTGTTAAAGTCAGAGAACAGCTGGACATGGCAGGCACCCCAACAGAAAGCGTTCCTGGAGACGAAGAAGGAACTAGGGTCAGAGACCCAATACAGCCCAAGTCACGAAACCATGGTATCAGCCGATGCCTCTTCCTATGGAATAGGAGGTGTGTTGACACAAAAACAACCAGACGGTGAATGGACACCTGTAGTTTTCATTTCTAGAAGTCTGACCAAGGCCGAATTGCGATACGCCCAAATAGAAAAAGAGGCTTTAGCTGCGACCTGGGCATGTGAGTGCCTGCGAGGATACTTGAGTGGGCTGGATTTCACTATAAGGACTGATCACAAGCCACTTATAACCCTCCTGAAGTCCAGCTGGATTTTACTATGAGGACTGATCACAAGCCACTTATAACCCTCCTGAAGTCCAGAGCACTGGACGACCTCCCTCCGAGGATTATCAGATTCAGACTTAGATTGCTCAGATTTAATTTCAACATAATCCATGTCCCAGGCAAAAACATTGATAACAGCTGATGCCCTGTCGAGAGCACCTCTTCCAGCTACAGCTACGGAGGCAGAGCAAGACCTGGAAAAGGAATGTAAAGCTTACCTGGACAGCGTAGTAGAAAGCCTCTCAGCCACACCGACAAAGCTGGAACACACTAAGAGTGCACAAACCTCAGACAACACATGCAAACGTCTCAGTCGATATATTGCAAATGGCTGGCCTGAACACAGACGAGATGTACACGAGCTGCTGCTGCCCTACTGGCCTGACAGGTCAGTCCTGCACGATGGAGGATTACTCATGAAAGGTGAGAGACTCATAATACCTAAAAGCATGAGACCTTATATTTTGCAGAGACTTCGCCAGGGACATCAAGGTATCAACAAATGCCTAGCTAGAGCGAGAGAATCAGTCTGGTGGCCAGGCATCACGTCTGCTGTGAAGCAGATGGTTGAGAGATGTGAGATTTGCGCACGGGAAGCTCACACAGCAGTCGAGCCTCTGCTCACTACCGACCTCCCAAACAGACCATGGCAGAGAGTCGCAGCAGATCTTTTCCAATGGCAGAATGGGAACTATTTAGTCATGATAGACTACTTTTCTCGCTTTATCGAAGTTTGCAACCTACCCAACAGCACATCTGCAAAACAGACTATTGCAAGAATTAAAGCTGTGTTTGCTAGGTATGGATGCTCAGAAGTGCTTGTCACAGACAATTGTCCACAATTTTCCTGTCACGAATTCGCTCTGTTTGCGCGAGATTATGACTTCATGCACGTGACAAGCAGCCCCCGTTATCCCCAGAGCAATGGGGAGGCTGAACGGGCCGTCAGAACCGTGAAGTCCCTTTTGGAGAAAGAGGGAGATTTCCACAAGGCTCTATTGGCCTACAGGGCCACCCCATTGGCACATGGGAGCTCCCCAGCACAACTACTGATGGGGAGGAGATCAGAACACCAGTCCCTGTGTCACCGGAGCGGTTACAACCACAGTGGCCTGATCTCAAGAGATTCAAAGAAAAGGACACTGCCTTGAAACTGCAGCAGCAACAAACGTTCAACCGGAGACACCGCACTCAAACCCTGCCACCTCTTCAGCCTGGACAGCAGGTGCGGATCAGACCCACACGCACCAGAGGGACAGTTGTGCGGCCTGCACCTACACCACGCTCATACGAGGTGGAAACCCCGGAAGGAGGACAGATGCGGCGCAACCGTTCGCACCTCAGAGAGGTACCAGTACCTCCAACATCAGGTGATGTGACAATGACTAGGTCAGGGAGACTGACCAGGGCTCCTGAGAGACTGGACCTTTGAACAGTATACACACATGCACACCACGGTGGACAAGAAAGAAAAACAATAAGACATGTTAAAAAGAAGAAAAAAGTCACTATTTTCCTGTTTAAAAATTGAAATGTTTATTAGAAAAGACATGTTCTGATTATTGCAAACTAAAGGTTTACGTAATAGCCACAGTGAAATTGACTGTCTTCTGTTAGCCTCTCAGTTTACATTTACTGATAAATATATTACAATGATTTGAAGTTCTGCCAAAACAGTTAAACGTTCATCTAAAAGGGGGAGATGTAATGGCATGATATGACCACTTGGTGGCACTCTGAAGAGTTGACGTTGGAATGTAGAACAAGTAAAGAAATATAATAAAAGTTATCTAGTTGCATCCTGATCGTTGTGTCCTTGAATATAGAGTATAGAGGAACAATACAATTACATGGCCAGAAAACATTTGCCTGTAAGTATTTTCTCTGTTTTATGATTCCTACAGTGGGCATTACTTTGAAATGGCCACTTCAGTCGCGCATTACGCGGCGTGAAGCTGCGTGAAACTTTAGTACCACTTTCAGCCACTGTGAGTCGCTCTGCCACTGTACATCGCTCTGTCAGTAGCCTGCCTGCCGCCCCTTCTGAAAAAGCAGGAGGCTACCTTTAAACATAATTGTTGCCGAGAGGAATCCCATCCTACGAATTCAATAACAAAATAAATCATGCATAATTAAAAAATTACCTCGATTTAGGCTACTTGGGTATGGCATAAGGCTTGGCTACACAGTGGTAACAAAAATCGAAATCTGCTTTTGATAGTCTACCGGTGCCGCTCCACAAAACGAAAAAATATCTTAATTTGCTGTCTACGTTATTGTCAGTGTTGGGGGTAACCAGTAATTCGTTACAGTTACTGAATAATTGTAACGCCCATTCCTGCATTACTCTTGATATCTCTAATATATTAACTTATTGTTTCCATAGGCATGGAGTGATTGCTTATTGAAAATATAGATCAGCCTAGACACATTATTTCATTGTAGAGATTATGCGCAGGATAGAGCACGCATTCTCTCCTTGCACCGCTCTCCCTCAAACAGGTTGGCTTCAGCCCGCACCTCCCCTACGCAAATCAAAACAGTGTCTTGTGCAAGAACTGTTCATGCAGACTACAATTGGTGCGGTGTAGCCTACACAACTTTGTTAAAAATTGATGCATTCAAGTTAACTTTGCACTTTATAGTCTACTTATCACAACGTTGTCAATCGCAAACGCTAATTTATTCTAACGTCTCTATACGGAACAACCTGCTTCATTTGCGGAGGACGAAGAGAAAGCACCTTTTTGATAATTGAGCCAGTAGAGAAATAACTGTTCAGAATTAATCTGTAGCCTAGGGTAGGCTTCTGCAGAAAACAATGTTTTTGGCGATTTAATACTATCTAGCAACGTTTTTAACAGGCTACCGGCTACTCAATAGAGGCTTAGACAATATGACCCGCGTTTTGGTTTCGTAAATTAATTTGCCCTACTTCTTGACTGCAATGTAGTCAATTGACTGCTTGACAGGTTATTTTTATTTTTCTGTACAATAAACAAATACATCTGCTTTATGCCACAGAATTACGCACTTGGCCAGCCTATAGAACGGGCACATTTTGGAGAGAATAGAGAATGTACGCACGCAAGAATCTGTAGGCTATTTGTGGCGGGTTACCAGCAAACAATGTTTAATGCATTAACTCAAGACCTCAAACGTTTTCTAAACATTAAAAACATAAAGGATGCAGCAGGCAGCAAATGTAGAAGAGTAATTTCCAGTGGAAGAACAAAATGCTGAATGAAGCCCAAAGCTATGAAGGCATATCTGGCAAGTTGTTATTTCATGAAGACGTAAATGGTTGCGCTATAGGTCAAGTTTGCAAGAAGGAGACATAACGCGTGAGCGTGCCACACTATCCAGGGATGCGCTCACACAGCTGTGGTAGCGGGGGCAGGAGGATTACTGTCAGCGCATGGCTTTATATAAAATTCTTCAACAGAAGCCTTATTAAATAATGGCCTGCCTTGAATGCAGGCTTGCCCAAAATAAAGGCCTGTGGTTTGCGCAGCATACAGTAAGTAGGCTAAATAACAGACCAGCCACAATATGCGGTATGATGATATGCGGCATGCAGTACCCTACACGCATGGCATGTTCTTAAATAACAATGAAAATCATCAGTAATATTCGACCATTATTTTGTGTAAATGGGCTATGCATTGGGTTAGACACCAGGGGCCATATTCACAAAGCCTTTTATCTTACCACTAGGAGTAGCCTACTCCTAAATAGCAATAAAAGATTTTAGCTAGGAGTTTCTCTTTTTAAGTTATTCACAAAGCCTTTCAGACCTAGGCCTACTCTTAGTAAGGAAAAATGACAACCCCTAAGAGTGAGCCTTCGTTGCTATGGATGACGTCATTACTCATGCACGAGCTTGACTGAAGTGACCACCTTGATAGAGTCCCGAAGCCATGACGTAGCGTTACCAAGGCAGCAATTTCACTGGATCTAAACAAATCAATCTAACCATTAAAATCGCCATAGCGGTGGCTTTCTTAATCTATTTCAATAATTTTACAACGTTTCTAAGACGTTAGTATATTTTTTTACACTGTAGGAATCACATACTACAATATATTAATACCAACACGATCAAATTCGTGACTACAGAGTTTTATTTTAGCACGGGTTTCCTCCGTAAAAGAGACCTGCATGTAACTTCACAGCATGCGGTTAAAATACTTAAATTCACGGACGTGTTTTGGCTTTATTTTTTTGGCAAAAAACGTCGCTCTTAACAGCCGCCAGTCTTTGAGAAGACGTGAAATATCCACTGGAATCCAGTGAGATCCAGTGATTCTGCTGTCATGGAAACGCTACGTCACACTTCGGGACTCTATTGGCTGATGATTGTAACGCGGGAATGATTCCAAACACCTCCCTTACGATGATGAGTGACAGGTGACAGGTCTGAGAATGTGTGCGCTACACAAGGATGGAAGATGATGAATAACTGAATAAAAAGGCCTAGCCTAAATGAATCAAGAGTAAGGCAAAACAAATAGCCTAGTAGCCTAATGAAACATACGGATTGATGCAGTATCTTTGTAACATTATTAAATTAATCTGTTACTATGCCTATGCCTACGTTTGCAAAGAGGAGAACATTTTAATATGATTCACAATAACGTTACATTTAATTTACATGTTGACAATGAGTAGCCTAGTTTTGGTTGTTGTTGGTGGCGTTATTGCATGTTAGTTAGGCCTACAATCGCTTCCTCGCGATTGGAAGCTCCTGTATGATGTAGGATTTCAAAACATCACGAAATGACACAAAAAGAGGTTTGTGAATAGGTCTGTGAGTTAGGAGTCCTCTCGACTTCTTTTAAGCTGTCCCAGAGGTGGAAAGGTGCGATTTGTTGGGGGCAGGGCCGGATTAACAATTCATAGGCCCCTAGGCACAAATGTCTGATGGCCCCCCCTGCCCCCCAGCCAACATGAATTGGGCGGTCAGTTAATAGGCCTATATGGTGAAGATTTTTCTTGCCATCTAAGGCACGAGCGCATCTGTGAGGCCAAGCCTCACCAAGTAGCCCGTTTGTTTACAACTAACTTCCCCTGGGGATCAATAAAGTATCTATCTATCTATCTATCTATCTAACATTACATTTAATTAAACTGCTTATAGGCTATGCCGAAATAGTTTTCAACATTTTGAATTAGTGTCGGGTGAATTAGGAAATGTTCTCAAAGTAGCCTTATGGCTGAAAGCTGCTTGGGATCCCCCCCCATCAAGCAATATAACCATAAACACGTGGCCTACACTCATTGTTTCAAAAGGAGTAATTTCGGCTTTGTCGGAACTGGCCATTGTAGGGTACGTAAAAATAAACTTCCAAAATTAACGAAAAATATTTATCTTCTTTCAGTTAATTTAAAAGTTTCCAAAAAGTTAAAAACAGATGACGTGATGCGCCAATAATATAGCCTAGATATTCCAATATATTCAAATAGGCTACATGTGTTTATTTTAGAGGGAAAATTTGAACGTCATTTTTGAGCAATTTTGACAGCCCTGGTCCACTGTAGGCTACGCCAATCGGCTATTACTGTAACACCTTCCACCTAGCCCCGGTGAGTGGGGATTGCTATAATGTGTGTGAAATAGCACCATTGAGTAGCCTATGCGAATAGCCTAAAAATCCTTAAACCTGAGAGAGGAGGAAAAGGGTGCGCGCGGGTAGGCCCGAAACGTTAGGAAATCGATTAAAAATAGGATTTCGGCCCCTTCCAGTAAAAAAAGTCATCCAATGCAGATGTAAATTAGGTAAATAATGCAACCTTAACGAAACCGAACTCTGGGATTTATTTGAACGTTTATTTTGAAGTGTTTCAGTTGATTTGATGTCAGATGATTCAAACGTCCCTACCAAGGCAGGCTACTTGCTGTAGGTTTTTTTTTTTTGCTTCCTAAGCCCAAGTAATGTATCCATAGCCTACCATTCAAATATGTGCTTCCAAAACCCAAACTGACTTTTTTTTAATCATTAGTAAAACAAAAGCAAACAGTTTATGTCTATGAACACAGTTTGTAATGATCAATTCTGAGCTGTGTGACATCTGCTGCAGTTCTAATTATGAAAAGCCAAGTGGATTGTATGTGACTTGTCTGTTCTGAAAACCTATATAACCCTTATGAAAAACAATTCAAAGACCTGTTATTTTCATTTTTGGATTAGACTAGCCAGTCTCTATGCTGTTTTCATGGACAGCAAGACCCGCTTCATTCATTGTTTTAAATAACGTTGCACACGCCATCTCCAGTGGTTCATTTACTTGCGCAGCAGACGCGCAGATTGGATGAGCGCTGACACCACTACCCCCTAATTGCATGTCTCTATTTGATAACACTAAATTAAGATATTTTCTAATCAGGAATATGTTTAGTTTATTTTTCTTTCGGTCCGCGGTTCCATGGGCTACCATTCAATTGCAGCACATTATCCGCGGACTAGCAATCTCCTCGTCGAGGAAGCCCTATAAGCCTGCAGATCATAGACAGAGAAAGCATGCTCTGGGAATATGGAATCAATTTTGTGTCAAAATTTTTTTAAAGAATACTTAAAAAATAGCAAGCAAAAAAATACAAAATATCAAAATACCAAATAGAAAAAATCAAACAAAAAAATTAAACTCAATTAAAAAATACAAGATTGCAATGAAATCATTTGGGTAACCGTGTAACATATTTGTCTTTGCCTCTTTCTCAGTTTTGTTTGATGCTGTTTTCTTTGATTACGATTCCAGCTTTCTCGTTTGCGCTCCCTGACTTTTTGATTGCGGTTTTGACACAAACGTGTCTGGGGGTTGGGATTTCCTTGGGTGCATTCCCATTGGCTTATTTATGTTTGACGGACAGCTAAGCAAGTTTACGATTCAGTTTATTATTAACAATTGTAACTATTACTGATTGTACATTGTTGTTTACAGGAGCAAGTATGAACTGAGTTCTTACAAAGAATACAACAAAGATTCCTCTTAATGTTGCAAGTGAAATGAAGCACTAGACCTCGGCTATCTATTAGATGTTGCCCAGCAGGAATGGAATGTTAGCTATTAGCTAGCCTAGCGAGCGGGGCTCAAGGCGAGGCGGTGTGTCTTGACGTGAGCTAGCCGGTTACCGAGCGGGGCTCAAGGCAAGGCTGCTGTGATTGTGCTTGACTGGGACTAGCGGTTATCGAGCTGGGCTCAAGGTAAACCACTCCGTGTTTGGGTTTGACAGAGGCTAGCCTGTGGCTGAGCTGGGCTCCAGACGAGGCTACCGTGCTTGTGGACAGTAACGTTAGGCAGTCACCGAGCATGGCTCAAGATGAAGATTCCTCTTAGCGGGCTGTTCAGACTACACTCTCGTGTTAATTGTAACCCACTCTCTAAAGCCTTTCGTGACACATAGAAAATACTTTTTAATGAACCTGACGTGTTCTTCATTCTCTGATTCTAAAAATGTCATTTTTGAGTCATTTAAACTTAATACAAAGTGGTTTTGAGCCATTTTAAATCGCTGAGCCTCCGTCTGCTGACAGCCAGGGCGTATACATTTCTTCTACGGCTGCAAACGGGATTCACTCGCAGTTAACCAAATATTTCTTTATTAGGGCAGGGCAGGCATATTTCTGGCTATTAAATTATTTCTAAACCAGTCTGCTAAAGTCTGTAGTGAAGTCTGTGTAGGGTTTTCCAGGCTCCATTTCTTTTTATGAGACACCCTGTTCACCAGAGCCATCTGGCGGTTGTTTGGGTTGTTGCAGCGCTGTTGCAGTGTCACTGGAGAAATACAAATTAAAGTTGCGTCATCCAGCGCGAGGTCACGTGCGAACCTCGAGGGAAGCTGGCCAATTTGAAGTAATGCCCACTGTAGTTGTAATGAAAAAGTTTCTCTTGTGTGGAACTTTTTCTATGGACTTTAGTTCGTTTTGAATGATTACTTTTTATCCAATATGCTAATTGTTAACAATCCAATGGAATTCACCATACATATTAGCCTTAAAGGAGAATTCCGGTGTGATATTGACCTAAAGTGTGTTGAAATATGATACCGAGTGTGAACATATGTCTGATAGCTCATCTCGGCTAGTCCCCTGCACTCCGAAATCTGGCGCTATTAGTCGATGCTACCAATAGGTTTTCAAAGGGGGTGCCTCAGGCATCGGCCTAGCCATGCAAATAAATAACTGTTTTACACCATTTACGAGGCTCAAAGTAGCTCCACCCTTCATTGATAGACTTCCGAGGGCCCTGACATTTAAAACGAGACATTGAGAACTTTGAAAAAGCACTGGTAGTTTATCTACAAGACGATTTATACAGACAGTACCTTCAGGAAGTTTACCGTTCGCTGCCATCTTGGATTTAGTCACGATAAGTCGAGTGACGAGTACAAATGAACAGGTTTCCCAAATTAATTCTGTGGAAATGCATGGCTTCCAGTTGATGCCATTCGTACTCGTCGCCCGACTTATCGTGACTAAATTCAAGATGGCGAACGGTAAACTTCCTGAAGGTACTGTCTGCTACGTCAAATCTACGAAACTCCCGCCCTGGTGCCGAAATCACTCACAACAGAAGCGATCCCAGATGGATGTGAGTGGAGCTAGGCGGAACAAAATTCATCTGGCGAGAGTTAGGTTAAGAAACAGCATACTACCATCAGGCAGAAACAGCACACTACCGTTATAAATCTCACCGTATAGTGTATATCAGGTAGAAACAGCACACTACCGTTATAAATCTCACTGTATATCAGGTAGAAACAGCACACTACTGTAAGCTGTGATAGATGGGTGGCATCCCTCAATATGTAGAATTACATAAAGATCTTTATCGGATGACAGTTAACTGAAACATCCACACAAAATCCAACTCTGGTGTTTGTTTATCTGTATACAATAAAACTAAATAAGCATACTTAACTCACTGTGTAGGAACAACTACTGACAAACAAATGGATGGTGTATTTTTTAGTATTGTTCAAATGTGATGCCAGTGTGTGCTATGGCAGCAGTGAGGAACAGTGGTGAGCATGTACAGTACAGTAGGTCCAGATTAGCATGGTTTTATTTTGATGCTCATTGAGCTCAATGCAAATCTAACCAGCTAATAGGCTAACTGAAATAAAACCATGCCAATCTCTAGGTACTGTATGGTGAAGGGTATGTGATGATGTGGTACTATTTTAATTCCAAAGGCCAAGGGAACTTTATTAGGATGCATAGTATCTTGGATCCATGAAATAACTGGCCTTTAAATATAAAAATCTGCCTGCCTCTATGGGAATTTATCATAGGGGTGCCAATACTTGAATCTGCCTATGACCCCTGTATTTTAAGGAAGAACATTTATTTATTTATGATACATTATTCATTCACGGACAAATTACGATCTCTGTTACATATATATGTGTGTGAGTAGGTTATGTCTGTAAATCATTATCTCTTACCTGAGGTGCTAATGCTAACATATACTGTAGTTACTATATAACTAGATAAGCATTAGTGCAGCAGGCCACATACTTGTATCTCACTGTCTATAAAAGGACACATAATATAGTATACTAGAGTACAGCACTAATGTGAGTAATACCTCCCTGTACTGTACACATGTGTGAGTAGGTTATGGCTGTGAGAATATGTGAGGGCCCAAATAGAGTGGGGGTATAGAGCTTTACAGCCAGGGCTACATCATTAGCAATGACCACATGCATTTAAAGCCCAACACTGTCCTTCCTTTACAAGTCACTAAATGAAAAACAACAGTCATCCGTTCCAGTAGAACATCACCAACACATCAGGGCTCCATGAAACTTAAAGTAGCAGTAGAATCTCCTAGAAAACTAAATCTGGTCTATTTTATAAAGACACACACACACACACACACAAACTTTAGATAGGGAGAGATACAGCACACACACACAGCAGTCATCTGTTCTCACTTTTACATCAGGCCTCACAAGTAACAGTAGTATTTTCTGGAGAACTTAATCTAGTTTTACACACACACACACAAACACACACTTACCATAAGTCGATGTAACTAGTAGGACAAGTCCAGTGAAAGCTCTCATCTGTGGCAGCAACACACACATCCTGGCGAATACTCCCTTTCACACACACGCACACACAGGCAAGTCCGTCTCTGGAGAGTTCAACTGAGCCCAGAGCTGAGTATAAGCAGAGAGAGAGAGAGACAGAGATAAATAACACTGGGTCGTTGTGTGGGTACTTCCTCTGGAAAGAGGAAGTTGGACTCTGTCAGATGCGTAGTTGCTGCGACTCATCCTTTCACAACACTGAAACAGAAGGAGCAGATGTGCTGACCGATCCCACTCCTCTGCAACTCTCATTTTAACTTTCTATTCATGGAAAACCTGCAGTTTTATTTAGCATTTATGAATGTACTGCTCTGTACTAGTGTGTGTGTGTGTGAGTGTGTGTGTGTGTGTATATGAAGATGCCTTACGTGCCTCTTGTACTCTGTTGTGGATGTACTCATGGACAGCTGTGGACACAGTTCTACAACTCTAGAGGAGTTCCACTAGCTCATCTCACTACTGCCACTACTGCCCCATCACACTACTGCCCCATCACACTACTGCCCCATCACACTACTGCCCCATCACACTACTGCCACTACTGCCCCATCACACTACTGCCCCATCACACTACTGCCACTACTGCCCCATCACACTACTGCCCCATCATACTACTGCCCCATCACACTACTGCCACTACTGCCCCATCATACTACATACTACTGCCCCATCACACTACTGCCACTACTGCCCCATCACACTACTGCCCCATCACACTACTGCCACTACTGCCCCATCACACTACTGCCCCATCACACTACTGCCCCATCATACTACTGCCACTACTGCCCCATCACACTACTGCCCCATCACACTACTGCCCCATCACACTACTGCCACTACTGCCCCATCACACTACTGCCCCATCACACTACTGCCACTACTGCCCCATCACACTACTGCCCCATCACACTACTGCCCCATCATACTACTGCCCCATCACACTACTGCCACTACTGCCCCATCATACTACATACTACTGCCCCATCACACTACTGCCACTACTGCCCCATCATACTACTGCCACTACTGCCCCATCACACTACTGCCCCATCACACTACTGCCCCATCACACTACTGCCACTACTGCCCCATCACACTACTGCCCCATCACACTACTGCCACTACTGCCCCATCACACTACTGCCCCATCATACTACTGCCCCATCACACTACTGCCACTACTGCCCCATCACACTACTGCCCCATCACACTACTGCCCCATCACACTACTGCCACTACTGCCCCATCACACTACTGCCCCATCACACTACTGCCACTACTGCCCCATCACACTACTGCCACTACTGCCCCATCACACTACTGCCCCATCATACTACTGCCACTACTGCCTCATCACACACACAAATACACACATGCTTGCATGCACACACACATGTGCACACACACACACACGTATGCAGACACACCTAGGAGCTGAATTAGACTGGCTGTGTGGCGTGTCCGTTTTTATTTCGGCTCCCATGTGAACGGATTAGAGCTGCGCTGAAAACGTGTGGATGCTAGAAATAGGACGATGCAAGCGTCTTGGACGTGTTTCCATTCAAAAGAGACAGTGAAGAGATGTTTTAATAGGCAGAGAGGCCGCTGCAGTGCTGCATCAGATACGCTTCTGGTGTGAATAGAGATCATAAACGCCACACTGCCACCACGCAACTGACACGCAACAGAAGCGCCACATTCACGCCACGCAGGCAGTCTGAGTCAGCTCTCAGGGGAACGTGGCGTGTCTGTTGCGTGGCGGCTGCGTGGTGTTTTCTATGTCTTTGCACACCAGAAGTGTGTCTGATGCGGTGCTGCGGCGGCCTTTCTGCTAATTAAAACGTCTCTTTTCCTCATGTAACTTTTTTCTTCACTGTTTTGAATGGAATTGCTTCCAACACACTTGCGTGTGGCGTGAAAAATAGGTGTCGGTCCTATTTCTAGCATGCACGTGTAGCAGGGTAGCTTGTGCTTTCCCTGTTTCCCTCTGGCAGCTGCCGGATTGGAGGTGGGCACGTTGATGAGGGGGCGGCCCCTGCATCGAGTATATTTATACGGCCAGATATCAGCTGACGGTGCGTCTTCCGTTTTCCTATTGTCGCTGGAGGAGCTAGCTTCCGTGTTTGGGTGGCTTGCGGGCAGTTTGGTTTGGCCTTGCTGGAGCTTGGTTTACTGCTTGGGTCTCTTGCATCTTTCTACTACAAGGTAAGCTTTCTCTCTTGTAAATTCACACAGGGTTTGATGCAGTCACTACACTTGTTCATGCTTTTGTGCGACCGCATCATTAGTTTATGCTTCCTTGTTCTAGAGCGCATCTTCGCTTGGCAGCGGACTGTTTGCACGTCCTGCCTTGAGCGTTTGTTCATTGGAACCGTGCCATTAAGGTATTCCGGTTTTCCAAATTTATTTTGGACGCATTCTATACCTCGTTGATTATCTCCGGTGGGTTTAGTCTGCATGTTTGCCTGTCGTCTGGTTTTAGCACTGTTCCGTAGCCTTTCCTGTCATGGTGTTGGATCAGCTGTGCTTCCAGGTATGTAGCCTACTGTTAATTTCAGTTTCTGCATTTAGAGGTATTTGGCTTGTATTAATTCTCCTCTGTGATTCCAGACAGTCAAGTTTAACTGAAGCCTGTGCGGTGCTCCAGATTGTGGCTGCACATAGGCCTCGCCGCTGCTGCTTTGTTTCTACGTCATTTCTACCGTAGGCTAACCTTTGCTGTCCAGTCAGGTAACTTCCCCCCCCGGTCGTGCCACCTGGGAAGCTGCTTGCCGTATACTATCCTGTGCATTGTTATTGTATGTACGGTGTGCTGTTCTAACGTCCACTGTCTAAATATACTCGGCTGGACTGTACTCCCCTTTTGCCACCACCGGCTCTCGCTATATGGTTTAGGCCTGCTTCTGTGTCTGGTGTCTTCACGCTTTGTACTGTTTTTTGTTTATTTTTTTTATTTTTCATTTCACTCTCCTAACTAGGAGAGTTGACTGCATGTGCTTGTGTGTGTGTGTTTGTGGTTGGGATGCATGTGCTTGTGTGTGTGTGTGTGTGTGTGTGTCTGCGGTTGGGGTGCGTGTGCATGCGTGTGTGCGTGTTTGCGGTTGGGGGCATGTGTGTGTGCGTGGGCGTTTGTATCTTGTGATTGTATGTATTTTACAGTGGACCATTGGGGCAGACTGCAGGGACCTCCCGCCTAGTACTAGTTGGAAGTCCCAGGGCTCTGTTTGCATAAAAGATAAGTGTATGCTATGTCCAGCTAGCCACTTTGTGACCTCCCTGACCTCAGTAACCATTGTTGCCCTTCTCTTTCTTTCTCTCTCTCTCGGTGTGTGTGGAAGACAGGAGCTGTTTGACCTAGAGCACTGGTCCTCTATTTTGTGCACATCCAGGGTTTTGCTTTCTTTTCTTTTGTATTTTGATCTTGCTGTGTTCACATGTGGTGTGGTTTTGGACCCGTCCCCCAAAATATAAAATATATTATATTTTGACATGTATCTCACCACAGCAAGCTCATAGCTCTACGTGCATTTCATGTGTGTGTAGGGCAGACTGTCCTGAATCTGGCAGTATCATTGCCACGGTGGAGGGATTCTCTGGGGCTGGAGCAATTTATAGACATATGTGGTGTGCGCCTTACAGAAATAAATGCCATTTTATTTAGTGATTAAAAATGACCTTTCTGCGCTCCCTATCTGGAACACGAACTGGTCTGACCTGACTTGACCTGAAGCCATCGTCCCATCATGTTTCAAAGCTGCCACCATCATACCTGTGCCGAAGAAAACTGCTCCATCCTGCTTCAATAACTACCGCCCTGTGGCACTGACACCCATCATCATGAAGTGCTTTGAGCGGCTTGTCATGTCACATATCAAAGCCATTCTCCCCCCCACCCTGGACCCCTTCCAGTTTGCATACCGAGCCAAGCGGTCTACAGAGGATGCAATCTGCTCTGCCCTCCACCCAGCCCTCACCCACCTGGAAAAAAGAGACTCATATGTGAGATTGCTGTTTATAGACTTCAGTTCTGCATTCAACACCATAATACCACAACAACTCATCTGCAAACTTGACAAACTGGGACTCAGTACCTACCTCTGCAACTGGCTACTGGACTTCCTCTGTCAGAGGCCCCAAGTAGTACGTGTTGGCAACAATACCTCAAGCAGCATCACACTGAGCACAGGGGCCCCCCAAGGCTGCGTGCTCAGTCCGCTGCTCTTCACCCTGCTGACGCATGACTGCACTGCAACCTACAGCAACAATCACATAGTGAAATTTGCTGACGACACAACTCTGGTGGGTCTCATCACTAAGGGCGACGAGACTCAATACAGGTTGGAGGTCGACCATCTGACCACGTGGTGCAGGGACAACAACCTCCTGCTGAACGTCAGCAAGACCAAAGAGATTGTTGTTGACTTCCGGAGAGGTCACACCCAACACCTGCCACTGACCATCGACGGTGCTGTGGTGGAGAGAGCGAGCAGCACCAAATTCCTGGGGGTGCACATCAGTGAAGACCTCTCCTGGACCACCAACACTGCATCACTGGCGAAGAGAGCTCAGCGCCGCCTGTACTTCCTGCGGAAACTCAGGCGAGCAAGTGCTCCACCAGCCATCATGACCACATTCTACCGAGGCACCATTGAGAGCATCCTCTCCAGCTGTATCGCTGTGTGGGGCGGAAGCTGCACTGAATACAACAGGAAAGCCCTGCAGCGCATAGTGAACACAGCTGGAAGGATTATTGGTGTTTCACTCCCCTCCCTGAAGGACATTTACACCACCCACCTCACCCGCAAGGCGACCAAAATTGTGAGTGATGCAAGTCACCCCGCTCACAATCTGTTTGATCTACTGCCCTCTGGGAAGAGGTACAGAAGCCTGCGCTCCCGCACTACCAGACTCACCAACAGCTTCATACACCAAGCTGTAAGGATGCTGAACTCTCTCCCTCCTCTCCCCCCTCCACCCTCAGCTACATAACATCCTGGACATTGGACCCAAAATGGCCGCCTGCACTACTCCACTTGCACACTTGCACACTTGTACACTTTACAACTTGGTGTTGTTGTCCTGAAAACACAACACTTCTGCTGCTCTTACATAACTTAACATATGCCACTTTCTTTCTTACTTATGTCAAACAGAACTACCCAAGCCTTTTATTGGCCTGACTTTGCACTAGTATTTTATTGACTGTCTATGCACAATTTCAACCAAATTTTGCTGCTCTTATTTTTTCATTATTATATGTGCCCTCTTATTTACTTATTTACTTACTTTTTTGTTTACTTGAATGTTATGTTTGTCTGTGGACCTAAATTGGTAAAATATGTCTTGTCTTCACCGTGGGATAGTGAGAAACGTAATTTCGATCTCTTTGTATATCTGGAACATGTGAAGAAATTGACAATAAAGCTGACTTTGACTTTGACTTGACCCGAGTTTACGTGTGTGTGCCTCTCTGCACTCATGATTCTCGACAACTTTTTACTGCGTTGCCATGAACAAAGTAAAGGCAAAAAAGGTGTTTCTTTGTCGAACAAATTGGGATGCAATGTGAGCCTTGAATCAAATGCCATGCAGGAATTTACTAGGATCTCAAAACCGGATTATGAACATTCTTTGCCATAGAGAAGCACACAATAGCATTGGATTATAAATGCTTTGCCACAAAAACAGACAAGACACGTGAGGTAAGTCGAGATCTAGCCTATGAAGTTATTATTTTGCTTTCACTTCGTCTGTTTTATAATCCAGAAGGATGTATGGTATCAAATGATAGCTCTGTGGCATATCTATCTGATCACAGGTCCGCGAGTAATTCAAACGAGAGTAATGGGTGTGCAGTTGTTTTTTGTACATGACGTTATTATTTTGCAGTCAGTTCGTCTGTTTTCATAAGGCAGAAGGATCGACATACTTGGTATCAATGGATAGCCCTCTGTCTCCTCTTTCATCTGATATGCTTGCCAGATCTATGCGTTCACGGGTTCGCGAGTAATTCAAACGAGGTGCCCAGGTGAACGCAGAGACTGTAAATATGATGCAATTTTAATTTAAATCTTCATACTTTAACGTACAGACAAGTGCGTGGTCTCCTTGGAAAGTCCCACTTCTCTGTCACACAATAAAGGCTTCTCGCTGCTATGAACAGTTGCGGAGCAATTTAACAGAGAAGAAAGGGTGTGTTTTTTGACGCACTTTGCGTCAATCGGCTTCTAAGGGTTAAAATTTCACATACCCCCAGGGATACCCCCATTTGAGAACCAGTGCTGCTTTGGAGCATTTGTACTAATTAAATAACAAGCACTTCTATTGGTTCTCCATCTTTACTTATTAAATAACAAGCACTGCTATTGGCTCTTCATCTAACCATAACAGGCTGCCCTCACACACACACACATCCAAATAAACCAGATAAAAACAACAAAACTATTTTTGAAAGCTGTATCAACTTAATCACTTATTGTTTATTATTAACTCAATCACTTATTGTTCATTATTAACTCAATCACTTGTTGTTCATGATTAACTCAATCACTTATTGTTTATTAATACAAACTTAAATTAATGAACAATTATCAACCAGATAGACAAAATAACCATTTGTGATAAGAGTTGATCACTCTAATGAACAGTGGTGTTAGAGACACATGTGATGGTCATCACTCTAATGAACAGTGGTGTTGGAGACACATGTGATGGTCATCATTCTAATGAACAGTGGTGTTAGACACATGAGATGGTCATCACTCTAATGAACAGTGGTGCTAGAGAAAAACATGACATTCACTAATCAACACAGAGGCTCCCTGGTTAAGGTTGTATCCATAGTTACGGTGCATGGTTACATGTTGGGTGTGTGAGTTCTGCTCACACTCGTCAGCAGATATGTGACCCTTGGGGTGTTAACCTCACACAGCCGTCACCGTTAGAGGTCTGGTCTGCTGCTGTGTGTGTACTGTATGTATGAGTCTGAGGGTTAGAAGTCTGGTCTAACTGGTCTAACAAACATGCTCACACACACACACACACACACACAAACATGCTCACTCACTCACACACACACACACACACAAACATGTACAAACATGCTCACTCACACACACAGACACACACATATACACAAACAAACACACACAGACACACACTCATGCACAAACATGCTCACAGACACACAGACACACACACACTGGCACAGCCCTCATTGTTGTGGGTCCATGTGAGCATACACACTGTTGTCCTGCTGTGAAGGTGTGTGTGCGTCAGTGCTGGGTGGTGTGTGTGTGTGTACTCGCACATTCCCGTACTCCACCGACTCCGCCGCCTCTGCTGGGGTGTGTGTGTGTGTGGTGTGTGTCAGCTGAAGCCTGGCGCTTATAGGTCGACACCACCATGGGGCGTAGATTTGCGTGGGGACCGAAGGACGTGTCCACACGAATGTCAAATTACGACTGAAATGTCCCCACCAATATTCAGGTTGAAATAGGGAAAAAAGCGCTCACAGCGCAGCGCATTTCTTGTAATGTGCAGTAGCCTATAAGGGTAAATCGCGCTGATTTGAGGTTACCTATAATAACTACCAGTGAGCCGCAGTCTCCTGCGCAGCATGCAGCTTCAGCTTTACTTCACTACAAGCATGAAGTGCGTCCAAATTCACCCATTCTTCTCTGTTGAACTCCTCGAGAAGTAGGCTACTCATCACACATGTCACATGAAAGAGCCTTTTCTCAGCTTTTAAACGGTGCTAGCTAGCCACTGTTTGCTGTGATAAACAGTTCGCGAGAAAAATAACTTCAAGAGATTTAATAATTATTCTCTGCGCCCATCTCCACATCCATTCGTCTCGGTGGAATAGACCTCTCCAGAATAAGTCCCGCCTCCGTAACTTCCGTATCCATCCAACTTCCGGGCATCGATTGTCTATGGGAAATAAAATGGCGTTTCGAAATATCATACCGGTAAAACATCTGTAGGTAGCGAAGTAGAAAAAGCTGGTGGGCAGATTGGCCTACACACTTCTGCCATCTAGTTTCCACTGGATTTTTTGATTGTCGGTGCCGTTTAAGTAGTATATTATAGACTATACTACTTAAATGCGAAAATCAAAAAATCCAGTGGAAACTAGATGGCAGAAGTGTGTAGGCCAATCTGCCCAGCAGCTTTTTCTACTTTGTCACCTACAGAGTTTGACAGGTACGATCTTTCAAAACGCCATGTTATTTCCCATAGACATTTGACGACCGAAGGTTGGATGGATATGGAAGTTAGGAGGCGGGACTTATTCTGGAGAGGTCTATATCTACACACTCTTCACGCAACACATGACAAACCATATATCAGAATAAACAGCAGACCTTACTGAACACAAAGGTGTGTATAGTTTCCGTGTATAGTTAGCTGTTCCAGAGTAATCCGGTTTTGAAATAAATTATAGCCAAATTCAACATGGTCTTTCGGCTGCATTTCTTAAAACTGAGCTGTGCTTACATCGCCTAGATATCTGTAAATATTAGAATCAGAGAATATACAGGCAGCTCACGGTTAAGAGTTTGTCAATGTAGCCTTAATGATTTCTTTTCACAAAACGCTAAGCATGCATGTATTTAAGGTTCTTAAAACTGAGCTGTGCTTAAATGGGCATGATTTCATAACAGACCAAATAGATGTAAATAAATGTTAAATATAGCCTACATATCTGTAGCCTACATATTTTAATCATTTTATATATCTAATCATTTTAATCATTTTATATATCTATAGTGGCTGGTGAAAGAGTTGAGTTTTTTTTTTTTTTTTTGGGGGGGGGGGGGGGTTAATGGGTAGTGTCCCCACCAAAGCTCAGACCAAACCTACGCCCTTGGACACCACCACATACTCCAACTCATACGCCTCCTCTGGGGGAAGGGAGAGAAGGAGGGAGAGAGAGAGGGGGAAAGGGAGAGAGGTTTAACACTCATTTATTGGATCAGTCCTCAAACCAGAGAGAGAGAGAGAAAGGATTGAGGGAGAGAAGGGAGAGAGAGAGGAAGGGAGGGAGGGAGAGAAAGATGATCAGTGTTTGTTTTATGATGACTTAATGTTGTTTGTTGTGTTGTTGTAAATTGATGTATTTTTTGTCTCATTTATGTGATTTTCTTATTTATGTCTAATAAAAATGATTGATGCAATTAATTTATGTTTGTCCATCGATATAACTAAGAAAACAGCAATAGCAGTAGTAAACAGTAGTAGTTGGTGTTATTACAACTATCATCATTTATTATAATCATTATCATGACGTCTGAAGAAACATCCAATGGAGAGGGGGTTTAGAGAAGGAGTAAGACACTGACACCAATCCAAGGGAAGACTTTCCAACCAATGGAAGATGGCCATGTAGACCAATAAGGTGTGCAAGCACCCCCAGGCATTAATCACCATGGCAACTAATGGCTCCTGTTACACAATTCCGATATGGCTGGGACATGCAGGGACAAGCTCTCCAAATACTGTCGAATTCAATGTTCCGGATATATGTCTCGCATTGTTGTGTCTGTGTATGTGTGTGTGTGTGGAAGGCTTTCTGACCTGGTGTGTGTGTATTTCTCCTTTTCCTCCAGACGTAGAACATCCACGCAGCAACACACAGACACACCAGTGGGGTATACTACAAAGCACATATCTAGGCTATGTAGACATATCGAGGCTTGACAAAGCCTTGACTCAGGTGTATACGTTAAGTGATACTACGATTGCAGTTATGTGAAATATTTGTCAAACTAGGCTTTCAGCTCAGATCTGTGCGCGTTCTCGGTGTTGGGATGACTTTGGCCAATCGTGTAACGTGGAGACGCACAAGACCGCCTCTAATTAAAAACAATTACTTCCACATTCATGAGCGATAGCTTAATCTACACTGCAGTCATTTTTTGTGTCTAACCTATAACATCAAATAAATCAATTGTTATCAGTTGTATGGTATGCACGTCCATAGTGGGATATTTGCACACACACAGCACTATTAAAGCGCATTCGAGATCCAAAATGTTAGTAGAGGCGGAGCTCCACCTGTAAGATATATGACAGAATCTTACACATGAGATAACTTCGTTTTTAAGACAATTGATTGGTCAGTGTGCGGTAGATTACACGATTTGAGCTATAACTTAGCACATAACCTCCTCCCGACCAGGTTTGGTTGACAGCATAAGATACCATGGTGATATAGCGACACTAAAACATCCACTTTCGTGTCACAGCATAGCCTGGCTTTGAGCGCAACATACCTCGCTAACCCACTAATCGAGATTCGTAGTACACCCCACAGGTTGAACACCAGGAAGGATGACACATAAATCACTGCAGCTTCTAAGAGAAGGCACACACACACACACACATAAACATAATTCTGAATAACGGGATACCTATGAAGTAGATCTGGTAAAAAAGTTTAATCACCGTTCCATATCAGTGCTTATGAATGGGACGAAGGTTGAGCCTGGAAGCAGGCTTCGCAACAATGGAATCAACTGTAAACAAGCTAACTGCTAAGCTAAGCTAACTAACAATGCTATTGCTGTTATAGGGCCAAAGAAAGTTAGTACAACGAAGTACTAACTAACTGAAAAAGTTGGCTTCTTTTTAAACGGAACCGCTTGTTCTCTTTACGCGCTATAAAGGCATGACTATTGCCTATAGTGGCCACTGGGTGATAAGCAGGATAACAGGCTTCGAGGTTGTCCTGTAATACGGAATTGGGCGGAGGCATGGGGAAGTTCTTGCCTCTCGCCCTCGTCCATTAATTCCATATAACAGGACACCTCAAAGGCCGTTATCCCTTATGGAAAGACTGTCACAATACAAACAAATAGTAGACGCAATAAACAGTGAATCATAATCATGGACTCGCCAATCAGCTTTAATTTGAGGGGAGCCCTCAGACCACACCCCACAGGCCACGCCCATATCAGACCCCGCCCCTCTCAGCCAGCCCCAGGCACAAATAGAAACAAAGTTCTTTCTGATTTTTCAAATATCAATTTTTCTATCCAACGTTAGACAAATACAAAATCAGGATCCAACTCCAAAATCCTAAATATGCATTTATCTGAGCAAAAAAGATTTTTGGAAATTTAATGGACTGGTGAGGGGCGGAGTCACAGGCAATGAAGAACACATGGCAAGGGTAAACAAAGGAGCACATGGAACAGGACACAGGAAGTAAACAAAGCTAACAGGAAGTCACAAGAGGAGCAGACATAATGGAAAAAAAACACTAAACAGGGAAAACAGAACCAGACAGAACCCTTACAAGCCTTATACTTCGGCGGTGTCTATGGGGTTCCTACAGATAACCTTGTAATGGTGTCTATGGGGTTCCTACAGATAACCCTTATACTGTAATGGTGTCTATGGGGCTCCAACAGATAACCCTAAGTGTTGTAGTGCTGCGCAGATTGGCTGAATCTTGCAATACAAACATGCATCATGTTTAGCAAGAAGAAGCCGAATGTGCCCACTGATTTGATGCTATGGCAACAGAAGTAAGGCAATGGGCTCTATTTTAATGGTCTAAAATGGAAGTGTCTTTGCGCAAAACGCAAGTCACTTTGTGGGCAGATCTTGGGCGCTGTTGCTATTTTACCGGCGGGATAATTGACTGTTGCGCCCGACGCAAATCTAAAATAGGGTGGTCTGAAGTAGCTACATTAATCATGGGTGTGGTTTGGGCGTAACGTGCAATAAACCAATCAGAGCGTCATCTCACATTCCCTTTAACAACAGGCATGCTTGATAGTTGATTGCTATTGGTGGCGTATTTGCCAGGCGCAGCCAGGAGCATTCACAGCGCTATAATCACTGTTCAGTTGGGAACAGTTAGCTATTAATTTTTCCTCTTGACAAAATTACATACAAAAATACAGAATTGTCACAGAGACATACTTTCCGATGTTTTGGGATCACTCTCACTGAATCACTAGGTTATGAATGCATGGTGATATTTTTGCAATGTACAATGTACAACATTACCTCTCAATGCATATCTTCAGTTAATCTCTTCTCTCCCGTGCTGCTGCTGGGGCATTTGGATTTACAGGTATAGTTATCAATTGGGTCAAATCATATCTACTCATGAAAGGAGTTTCTTTGTTACTATTGGCAAAATCATGTTGCATTCTGTTCCCAGAGCATTATGCTTTCTCAGTCTATGATCTGCGACGTTTCTAAAACTATGAGCCTACTCGACGAGTAGACTGCTGATCCACAGAGCCATGTATTTCAATTATGTCCGGCTTCTGTCTGTTAATTTGTGGCAACATTGAACGATATTATGGGACCGCGGACCGAAAGAAACATAAACTAAAAGTTTCCCCAATCAGAAAATACTTCTTAATTTGGTGTCATCAAATATAGAGGCATGCAATTAGGTGAGTGGTATGAGTGCTCATTCAATGTGTGTACAGTATGCGTCTGCGCAGGTGAAAAGTGAGAAAAAAAAAAAAAAAATTGAGACGTGATTTTTAGGCCCTAGATGTGGTTATAGGCCCTAGGCTAGAAGCAATTATATTTAAAACAAAGAATGAAGTGGATTCCTGTAACTGTCCATGAAAACAGCATAAGGATTGGATTGCCTACTGCATGAAATAATTTAACTTCATATGGGATGGGCATATGCCATTTTTAGGCTTTTCCCCCTCAAAATTGCACTGTGCCTACTTCAGAGGCCACTGTCTCAAATAGTTTGGCCTACCATCAAATGCTTGGTCTCTTTAGAAACCGGAGACCTTGTGTATACTGCTCAAAAAAATTAAGGGAACACTTCAATCATACACTGGACCGATACTCTGACACTGTTTGGTTCTGTTTGGTTGAGTTTTATTTTGCAAGAACTGTCAGACATTCTGTGAATGTAGTTTGAGAATGGAGAAAAGGGTGGAAGGTTTCAAAAAATGTGTTTCAACAATTGTGGAATACTGTAAGTGTTCCCTTAATTTTTTTTAGCAGTATAGTTTCTTAGGGAACAATCAGAATAGCTGTGGGAAGTACCGGCACGAGGCTAGAATACTGTTTTATATTTCTGCCAGATAACAAGTACCTCTAAACTGACCACATTTCAGCCCTCTAGGTCACTTGAGATGACTTAGAAACACAACTGAGCCCTAGCACCAGGTTTTGTAAAGCTGTGTGCAAAAGTAGATCAATAGAATAAAAAATGAGTGCTTTGGACCATTATTTGCCAAGGTATGCTCATGCCTTTTGTAAAATGCCCTATGGACTATGCCGTGGAAGGCACACTGTTCCATATTGTGACTTGCTGCAGGCCTATCAGGGGTGAATGTCGTAGCAAAAATAATTTAAAATATAACCGCAAGCGGTGATTTACGGGGTCCGAGCAAAACGAACATGAGGTAGCATAGCTTTTTAGTTTTACATATGCTTTGATTGTTTGGGCCCAATTGTTCAAAAGAAACGTGATCGGATTTCAGTTACCGGATTTCGGCTATCGGATTGGATCAAATCTTGAAAATGGCTTGTTCAAAGGGAAACAAGGATCCTGAAATTAGATTAGATCACATAATCTATTCTTGGTTTTGATCTGGATAAAACCTTCACTTTGTGTTGTTCAAAACTTTTGAGTTGGATTGGAATAAATTTGATGCATAAAATTAGGATTACCCTGTGCTGTAACGCTATAGCTATAGTGTGCTAACCTCCACAACCTAATAGTATTCTAACAATACCCTATTCTAGTGTGCTAACCTCCACAACCCAACAGTATTCTAACAGTAGTATTCTAGTGCGCTAATCTCCACAACTCAATAGTATTCTAACAATACTCTATTCTACAGGACTATGCATTTGTCATGGATAAGATGAAGCGTCTGTTAATGGAAGGCAGTGTTTCCCACAGAATGGAATTGTATTTGTGGTGGTAGGTGAAGGGGGGTGGGGGTGGGTTCTGTGTTGGAGTCAATAAGATGAACAGCCTATAATTATGCAGTTATACTTGCCTTGCACGACAAGTCCTGACAAGTAGCTGTAACGTTATAGTGTGCTAACCTCCACAACCCAACAGTATTCTTAACAGTATTCTATTCTAGTATGCTAACCTCCACAACCCAGCTGAAGGAACTGTAGGGGGCGATGTGGGTCGAGGTAGAGTGAGTGTGTGGCGAGCAGGCAGAGCCTCGGTCAGAAGGCTCAATGGTATGAAGTGATGACACGGAGATGGCAGGTTTCGGTGCAACACAAGTTAACTTTATTTGAGTTTCAATTCATCTGTTCTTTTGTTCTTTAACTTGTATGTGTGCTGCATCAAAGAGGAAACAAACAGAAAATGGAGTAATCAGTGAAATGGGGAAAATCAGTACAGATCCCAACTCACAAACAAACCAATTGACATTTGAACAATAAACTGAAATCATATGGCTATATAAGGTACAACTAAACAATACTTGACATCTCAAGTCAACCAACATCACCTAATCATTTCTCACATGGGACTCCAACACACCAAACACCAACAAACAAAGACCTTAACTTTACACATGATGGCAGAGCTACTCTACAAACTGATAAACATCACAAAAGTCATAGTGAGGGTCATTAAAGTGATGACTTACGGTAACTCAAAGACGCACACAAAGCAGGACACTGGGTTGCTGGGATGAGATGAACAAAAGAGTGAACTGAGGGCGAGCAAACAATTTATCCTGGTCTGAGCCCCTGCTCCGGAGCTACAGGGTTTCCCAGCAGGTAAACTGGGTGTGGTTAAGTGGCAGAGCCAAACAATCCAGCAATTTCTCCACAGCACTTTCACCACAAGCCCTCCTTACACTGACAGACTTTGGAAAGATTTGCAAAGATTTGGAAAAGATTTTTGAAAGACTACAGTCTCAGACCCTCTCACATCTAAAGACAAGTAGTAGAGTTTTAAGTCACAGACTATGATTTTGCAATGACTAGAGATCTTGCAGGGTCACTATTTACAAGACTGCAACACGATTCCTTTAAATTATTACCCATCGTGCAATAGATAAACAGGAACTGAAAATTATAGCCTACTAAACTCAAAGTCGTATTTTCGTGTTTCTGCAGCATTGTTTCATGCGTGACATCCTTAACCGATACAGAGTTGTTCTGTCAAGTGGAAGAGCCGACTAAATATGTATAAGAAATGACAAATATTATAAGAATAACAAATAATTATAGGCTACAGCTGTGTCGGAGTCAATAAGAAAAACAGCCTATAATTATACAGTTACACCACAAGTCCATATTGACAAGTAGCTGTAATGTAATAGTGTGTTAACCTCCACAACCCAACAGCATTCTATTGTAGTATGCTAACATCCACAACCCAACAGTATTCTAACACTAATGCTTCAAGTGGGATTTGAACTCTCAACCTAAGGATCACCAGTACAAGGAATTATCCCACTGAGCCACTGTCAATCCTACATGTTGGCCAGTCACATTCACATGGTGAAAATGTGTATTGGTAAACACACAACGAAAAACTCTAAGCATACATTTGACAATAAAATGAAGGGCTTTCCTAAAAGAGTACACCTGAAAACTTTTTGAAATTCTGGGGTAATAAGACATTTGTAGAGAAGAATACTAATGGATGAAATATAAATATGATAGACTTTATGATGAAGGAAATAGTGTAAACAAAGAAGTTCCCCTGAATGTCATAGAGTGTGAATGTTGATTGGCTGATGTCATTCAGGTGCTGTTCAAAGGTGTGAATCTTCAATAACCAATAGCATGTGCAGCTTAATCCTGAAGTTCTAATGGGGATTCGAACACTCAACCTAAGAAACACCAGTAGAAGGCATTATCCCACTGAGCCACTAACAATCATACACATTGGGCAGTCACATTCACATGGTGAAAATGTGTGTTGGTAAACACACAAGAAAAACTCCAAGCATACATTTGACAATAAAATGAAGGGCTTTCCTAAAAGAGTACACCTGAAATCTTTTTGAAATTCTGGGGCAATTAGACATTTGTAGAGAAGAACACTAATGGATGAAATATAAATATGATAGACTTAATGATGAAGGAAAAATAATGAACAAAGAAGTTCCCCTAAATGTCAGAGTGTCTCGGCGTTCTGATTCTTGGAAACTAATGACTGTGTATGTTGATTGCCTGATGTCATTCAGGTGCTGTTCAATGGTGTGAATCTTCAATAACCAATAGCATGTGCAGCTTGATCCTGAAGTTCTAATGGGGATTCGAACACCCAACCTAAGAAACACCAGTACAAGGCATTATCCCACTGAGCCACTAACAATCATACACATTGGGCAGTCACATTCACATGTGAAAATGTGTGTTGGTAAACACACAAGAAAAACTCCAAGCATATATTTGACAATAAAATGAAGGGCTTTCCTGAAAGAGTACACCTGAAATCTTTTTGAAATTCTGGGGCAATTAGACATTTGTAGAGAAGAACACTAATGGATGAAATATAAATATGATAGACTTAATGATGAAGGAAAAATAATGAACAAAGAAGTTCCCCTAAATGTCAGAATGTCTCGGCATTCTGATTCTTGGCAACTAATGACTGTGTATGTTGATTGCCTGATGTCATTCAGGTGCTGTTCAATGGTGTGAATCTTCAATAACCAATAGCATTCGAGCTAGAGCCTAAAGCACTACCAGGGATTCGAACTCTCAACCTAAAAAACATCAGCACTAGGCATTATCCCACTGAGCCACTGACAATCCTACATAATTGGCAGTCACATTCACATGGTGAAAATGTGTGTTGGCAAACACACA
Organism: Alosa sapidissima; assembly: GCF_018492685.1. NCBI lineage: Eukaryota > Metazoa > Chordata > Actinopteri > Clupeiformes > Clupeidae > Alosa > Alosa sapidissima. Next base: position 13,232,363 of record NC_055970.1, read on the forward strand.
ACATCAAGAAAATTCCTAGCATACATTTGACAATAGAATTAAGGGCTTTATAAAAAAGAGTACAGATCTGAAAATGTGCACTGTTAATGGTATCCACATAATGATGGTTGTATGGTTGTTCTCCAAGGAAAAAAATTACTCATATAGGAATATAGGTGATATAGGAGAAATGGGCTGAGTGGTCGAACTTTATTGGTCTATATCTCTGAAATGGAAAAACATATCCAATTTCTTTTGATAACTTTTGTGAGGCTTTGTCTAAACATTGTCTGTGAGAATTGTCTGGTGAAGATTTGATAATTTTTGAAGCCTGTGAAACTTTTTATGATGTTTGGCTTTTCTCTGAAATTGTAGCAAAAGTAAACATTTTTAGAGCATAAGACCAGGGTGAAAAAGATGCATCTGAATGTAGAGATTAATATGATGAAAGAATTTTGAGTCTAGGTCAATCTGGCAAGGAGAAATAAGCATTTTTGACAAGAGCGCCACCTTTAGGTGCAGTACCCCAAATTTTGGGTTATGGGTAGTGGGGGGTACTGGTAACAATACTTGAAAATGTGAAGTTTCTAGGACTTAGGGTTTATAGGAATATAGGTGATCTAGGAAAAATGGCCTGAGTGGTCTAACTTTATTGGCCTATATCTCTGAAATGGAACAAAATATCAAAATTCTGACCGATAACTTTTGTGAGGCTTGGTCTAAACATTGTCTGTGAGAATTTTGGTGAAGATTTGATTATTTTTGAAGAGTGTGAAACTTTTTATAATGTTTGGCTTTTCCATGAAATTGTGTCAAAAGTAAACATTTTTAGACCATAAGACCAGGGCCAAAAAGATGCATTTGAGTTTAGAGATTAATATTATGAAAGAATTTTGAGTCCAGGTCAATCTGGTAAGGAGAAATTAGCATAATTAACTTTTTTTTCCAACAGCGCCACCTTTGGGTGCAGTACCCCAAATTTTGGGTTATGGGCAGAGGGGGGTACTGGTAACCATACCTGAAAATTTGAAGAGTTTTGGAGTTACGGTTTAGGCTGCAGTATGACTTTTACAGAATTTTGGCCAAAAATGAACGGTACAGAAACAATAGGGGTCCTGCAGCTATGCTGCTCGGACCCCTAAAAAAATATAGCTGCAAGCAGCAATGAGGGGGCCAAGCAGAGAGATCAGCAGGCCAGATTTGCCATGTAAGTCAATGCCGTTGCATCAGACATATAGCCTTAAGCAGTCACAGCAAGTTCCATGCCATACAACCCAAGATTGGCTGAGTTACCAGGTCAAGTTTCACATCAAAACATAACTGATTTTGTGGGGCTGAACCAGGGCTGAGTGTCGCCGCCCCCTCCCCCAGCCAGCCCACCCCGTCCCACCCTTGCACGCACGCATTAGAATGAACTAGATGGAACTTGCTGTCATCAGTTTCACATAAAAAATAAAAGATTGACTGAGAGATGATCACACTTGCTGTGATTTAAACATAGAGGTCAACAATTGACGTCATAGGGTGTGTTGAACTCGGCTTGGCCCAAGGATTCCAATGATACCTCATTTTGCCATTCGAGTCAACAGGTCAAAAGTTACGTCCGTAAACACAAGTCCAACTTTGGCCTGTTGGTGGCGCTAGAGCGCTTGAGGTGCCGGCATGAAACTTGGTGAAATGAATTATTGGACTGTCCCCAATTAGTGTGCAAAATTGTATAACTTTTTACCAGACGGTTCTATGGGCTGCCATTGACTTCCATTGCAAAATAATGGGCATCAGCAACTACTGGCCAAAATGCATTTTTGTCAATTACGGTGCCCCCTAGTGGTCAAATGTCACCAAATTTCTTGAGCGTCCTCCCGATGGGGTCTGAGGTACATGTACTAAATTTGGTTTTGATACATGAAAGCGTTGCTGAGATATGAAATCACTTCCTGTTTGGTGGCTTCGCCGCAAATTTCGATTGGCTGGTACAGGTCAATGCTTCTGTCAATTGTTCCAGAAAGCAATGCACTCATCAGGCATGGTCTGAAGATGGTCTCTACCAATTTTGGTGAAGAACAGATGAAATTTGTGACCTGCGAAAACTTGTACGTGTTTTTGATTAAATTCAATATGGCGGCCGAATCAATTACGATGACATCACAAGTTGGCTTGGGTTGACCTAAGGACCTTCAACAGTAGTACCAGACACCACTAGTGTGTTTTAATTCTAAGCACAACTGCTGCTACAGGCCAAAAGGCATGTTTCTTAATTACAGCGCCCCCTAGAGGTCAAAGGTCACCAAATTTCTTGAGCGTCCCCCTGATTGGGTCCTGAGTCCATGTACTTAGTTTGGTTATGATAGATGAATGGGTTGCTGAGATATGAGCTCACTTCCTGTTTGGCGGCTTCGCCGCAAGTTTCAATTGGATATTACGGGTGAACGGTTTAAGTTCCGAAGACAAAACACCACAACTTTTGTTAGGCTTGGTCTGAAGATCATGTATGTCAAGTTTGGTGACGATCGGACAAAATTTGTGACCTGTGAAAAATTAGTTTCACTTTCACTAAAATCCAATATGGCGGAAAATCCATCATGGCGGAAAATGACGTCATAGGGTGCGTTGAACTCGGCCTGGTCCAAGGATTCCAATGGTACCTCATTTTTCAAAATCGGGCCAACGGGTCAGAAGTTACATGCATGAACGCATGTCCAAATTTGCCCTGTTGGTGGCGCTAGAGCGCTCGTGGTGCGGACTCGAAACTTGGTGAAATTAATTCTGGGCCGCAGCCTAATTAGTGTGCCAAATTTCACAACTTTTCACCAGACGGTTCTATGGGCTGCCATAGACTTCAATGGCAGAGGAAAGATGTGTAATAATAATAGGAAAAGCTAGAAACACAATGGGTGCCTTCGCAGCTTCGCTGCTTGGCCCCCAATAACACCAAACAACAATATAAGGAACGGGCTGCCGTTGATGATGGGAGCAGTCAGGTTTTCTTCTCTTGCGATCCTGCACATCGAAAGTGACATTACGGCCAACCTGACGAGGCATGTAGGACGCAAAAAATCGAACATTACTGTTGCACTAGTATAGACATCTTGCCGTGCCAACGTTGCAATAAAGGTTGCCTAAATGCCATGTATATAAATGTTCTGTCAGCTTACTAATTGATTTTGCGTTGTGTGTAGATTTGGAATTTTTATTCCACTTTGTTTAAACAGCAAAGTGGCAATAAAGCCTCGTTGGAACTGGCTGGTGAATGTGACGCGCGTAGGCCTGGTTAGATACACCATGACCCTTTTTGTGCATCTAGGCCTATACTGATCGCTGTGGATTACTCTTTTTCGTGTCATTGGATTACAGCAAAACATGAATATTTTTGTCTTAACGTAATGGCGTGAGTGCGCTTCGTTTCTACGTTTGAAGTGGCAGACTGTTAGGTAGGTGAACACTTCCTTTGATTCTTGGAGTTATCGCTATGATTTAGGTCTGCCCTGCGCTCAAAAGCCTACAGTTTGGAGTTTACTTATGTGACGTGGCAAGGAAATTTGGAGTCGACTACGCCACCTAGGGGGTTACACCCTAGGACCAGTTATACTATATTCCCTATAATACCCACAAGGCAACACAGATTCGTACACTCTTAGGCCAGAGACAAGAGTAAAGTTAACATGATTTATTGATACATACACAGATTCAACCATAAAAGCAATGCATCAGGTGTAAATACAGGAGACGCCTGGGTCAGATCTACTGGATGGTTAATGATGGCAACCCCACTGTTACGCCGTAGCTTAACCTGTGACCCGTAATCAAAGGGAGTGGAGCAGGGCAGGGGGCTTACCACAGCGAGCAGGATTTCCAAAAAGGGGGAAAAGGAGGGACCCAGAAGACACGCACCACACGTGAAGGATAATGGCACTGCAATTACACTGCAATTCAGAATAAAGCACCCGTTGTACACAGCAGAGAAAAGTGAGGGGGGAACTCCGCCACCTGAAGGTTGGCCTGCCGCCTGTGGGAAACCCACCACACCTGTCCGAAAGCGAGAGAGCGAGAGCGAGAGCGAGAGCGAGAGAGGAGGAACAGAGACACAAGAGTTGGTAAAAGGCTTGACAGTAATTATATGGCAATCATTCATTCACCAATAGCCCATTTATCAAACTAGGCTACTTATCTCAGGCAGGGGGAGGGGAGGCAGTCAGGCTGTCCACCAGGGCCCAGAGGTTGATCCTGACAGTGAAGCCGCCCTGGTCACAGTAATTTAAGTTACAGTACGCATACACATACACAAACACACACACCTCAAAGATACCAATAGGCCAACAGTTAGAAAAAGCATGCGAGTCAAGCATAGGGAGAAACAGTACAGCACTGCATAACCGCATGCACCAAATCAAAGAAAACAAACAAAATAAACATGCAGGTTAAACAAAAAAAGACAACACACCAGGTATAGCCGGCGATAGGCGCCAAATCAAAGAAAACACAGAATAAACATGCAACTCAAGCAAAAGGACGGGACAACACACCGTATAGCCGCCAAATCAAAGAAAACAACAACCAGACGTAGGCATGCAGGTAGAGCTATAGAGAGGGCAGTACACCACTGCGTAGCCCCATGCGTTGTAAACTACAAATAGTCTCCAACCAAACTAGGCACGCCGTTCAATCCCGACCGTATGAAAACGTCATCCACAAATCCACAGCACAACAGAACAGCAGCCTTTCCAAGGCGTGGAGGCACTTGGCTGTAATCCACTTCCCACACGACAAGTGGCGATGAATCCCCTCTCTGGGACCGCAGGTCATGAATTGAGCTTATGAGAGGCTTGGCTACGGCTCCAGCTGATTCCCACCGAGCACCCAGCGTCAGAGCTCGCTACAACAGCCTTGCCAGTGAATATGGACCACTCAAGCTGACTTAATTAAAACACACTCGTCGGAGAAGTGGCTACACAAGCCAACTTGCCACCACACGCCACCGAGTAACGACGGGCACCCCGGAAGCAAAACAAAGACAGGAGAAAGTACCTCCCCGTGATATCCGCTAAGCTAAATATCCAAATAAGAGTCCGCCCTGCAATTAGGGTGATGGTAGCTCCACCAATCGCGCCCAGAGGAAATGGCACAGAAACTATTGTGGAGGTGTAAACCAATCTGCCACACTTACTTTGCCTTTGTAGAATCGAATTTGAGTTTTCAATGACTCTTTCTCCTTAGCATACATGAACCGATGCATGTTGTTATTTAAAACTCCACTCTGCTAGGTGGCTATAGGCTATATAGTTCGTTTTTAATAGCAAACAGAAATGTCAAGATGGCAACAGTTCATTACATTCTTTAATTGACAAAATATTCAATAAATGTGGCGCAAATGAGGCTAGAGGCGGTGGATTAATTTATCAAATGTGAGCAGCAACCAGACCCTATGGGCTAAGCCATAGGTAAAAGAAAGGCTAAGCCCTGAATGTTTATTTTGCGTTTCAAGCCAACCGTGCTGCGTTAGATTTCATAAGGACGAATTGTTAAATTGTTACAATGTAATTATATATATCTTTATTTAGCATATTTGTTTTCTCCACATGTGCTCATGCTGTGTTCCCCAAGTGGTAGGCCAGGTTTTTTTTTTGTCTGCCCCCGCTGGCTCAAATGTCAAACTCCGCCTATGTATGCAGTTGTTTACTTACAGAGTAATAATAACAAAAACTAGAAATGTAATGCCAGAGGAATTACAATAGTGGATAGAAAGCTGCTGGCTTAATGTTGGTGGGGAGATTCCTGAAAAAAAAACCATTGAATCACTTAATCTTTGAGTTCATACAAACCCTCGTACCAAAAAACCTTGTGTGTCAAGGCGTTCTTGAGATATAACACTCAAGGTGTTTTTGACCGTGACATTTGACCTTTGACCTCCAACATCAATTCACTTTATCTTTGAGTCCATATAAACACTCATACCAAATTTCAGGCATGTATGTCAAGGCATTCTTGAGATATCACGCTCAGAGTATTCATGGACTTGACCTTTGACCTCCAACATCAACTCACTTCATCTCTGAGTCCATACAAACACTTGTACCAAATTTGAAGCATATGCATCAAGCCGTTTTGGGGATATAATGCGCAAAGCATGAGATATGGCTGTGACTTTTATTTTGACACACGGGAAACACTTAAACAGGATGTGTAGTTTTGGGGAGCGCCACATTGTATGCATTAGAAGCTGAGACAGTTGGATTCACAGGTGACACCTGTGCCAGTGTTCTGATTAGCCCGGGAACTACTCTGGGAGCTAAACGAGCGCAGCTGGCTTTAGGCCATTATGACATCACAGCCATTCAAGTCTATGGGGGAAAAAATTGCTTTTTAACATTTTTAATCCCCTATTTCTCAAAAAGTATAATTTTTAAAAAAAATCTGAAATAACAACTCTCTTGCCCCACTCCAGACCTTCAGAACGGTTGTTTCAACATGTCTGTACGTTAAGCGGTTAGAGTCGCATTCATTCTTGAAAAGGTAAAAAGAAAAGGTTATAAGAAGAATAAGAAGCCAGGAGATTTCAAGATAGTGGATTCCATCCACTATAATATGTGTTTGTTGGTGTGATTCTGTGTTTCTAATCAAGGCCTTAGTTACATCAAGGAACATCTGCCAGAACACGATGAAGGTCTTCGGTCTCCTGATACCACATCCTCTTCTGAAGATGACTTCTTCTCCAATGTCAAGCAGACGCATTCCCATGAGATAAGTAAGCAACTTGATGGATACCTAGCCGCTACAGCTGAAGGAGTGAATACACTGGCCCCCTATCCAGCTGTGCGTAACCTCTCACTAAAGCTCAACACAGCCCTGCCAGCTTCAGCAGCGTGTGAAAGGCTTTTTAACATAGCAGGTTTGCTTTTCACTCCAAGAAGGGGATCAATTCGTTCACAGAATTTTGAGAACCAACTTCTCCTCAAGTTGAACAAGGACTTAATGACATTTGATTGAATAGAAGTACACACACACACACACACACACACACAGAGAGTTGTCACACATAGATTGTGTGTGTGAGAATGGTGTTATTCAGCTGAAAGTATTTTCTCCTGCCTTTGCCTGTATGTCAATGTGAGGGGAATGGGCTTAAAACTGTCACTCAAATGAGCTGATTTTCTTTGTACGCTGACGCTGATTATCTTTATCATTATTATTTTCTCTTCTTTGCTCTATGCTGCGTGTATAACACGGTCAGGTTCCGAGGTGTGTCAGAACATTGCTATATTGCCTTCTTTGCTGGTTTAGGTTTATTGATTTGAGTGATGAAAAAACAGAAACTCACATGTACACACAATTGTTAGCTGAATTTTCTTTTCTGATATTACACAATAATGTAAGCTGAGCATTTGCTTTGATGTTCTTGATGTTCTGTTTAAGACAGTCAGGTTCAAATGTGGGTAAAAAAAGCCCATTAAAACTCTAGCAGAGGTTTGTCAGAGCGTTGCCATTGTGCTATTGCCTTGTGGGCAAGTGAGAAATGTTAAATAAAACAACATGGTAAAAAGATGAAAATGACTTGATTTTCCTTTAACATTCTCCAAGGTATTAGCATTTTTCCATGTAGGACGCTTCTGTATATAAATGTAAGCACTGTGGCAGTAGCAATGCAATATTTAGATTGCAATGCAAAATTTACTCTTGATACTCAAGTACAAGTACTTTAGTACTTTTACTTAAGTAGACATCTGACTATTGTATTTTTACTTGTACTTGAGTAAAATTTAGCAAAGGGTATCTGTACTTTTACTCAAGTAATGAATCAGTGTACTCTGTCCGCCTCTGTAAGTTAGTGAACGCTATATGAGATGTTGATATTTTATGAAGCCCTGAATGAACAAGAGTTTACAGGTCATGATATGCCTGTGATCCAAACACACATGATCAAATACAGTAGTTAGGCCTACCAGAGACTTTCTAATGTGGAGACACAGCACTCAAAAAATACTCCATAGAAATGCATGGGGCTAGTTTGTCACGCCAATATGGCCGTTGTCTACACATATCCCACCCCTTCCTCGGCAAAACGTCGACATGTAAATACATTGAGCCAATCATGTGGTGTGATGTGAATACATTGAGCCAATCATATGGTGTGTTGTGAAGACATCGTGCCAATCATGTGTTGTGATCTCGCCGCTGGAGCAAGATTGGTGTCGTGAAGCCTTGCGCACGCGCAGTTCGACCCAAAGACTGTGCCCGCTGAGTGCCCATAAAACGTTGGTAAATGGCCACCGAGTGGAGGGACTTGCCTAAAAGGACTTTGGGCCTACTTAAATTGTCTGGCATAAAGTTGTCAATCTCCACTAGTTACCATTTGTTGATGTAATGTTAGAAATTGTGAGGGCAGGGCTGAAACGATTCATCGAGTTACTCGAATAACTCGATTACAAAAATAACCCTGCCTTGAAGCCTCGTTAAATTCCTATGACGCGCACTATACGCACAGGGATCTGATCGTTCGGACCGTTGTTCAGGAGGCACACCACTAGCGCGTGAATCGTGATACATTCTGAATTTAGCTGGCGCGATGGCGGAGTCAAGATGTCCATAAATGGCAGAGAATGTCTAAAGTTTTCAAGTAAAGTTTTGGGATCATTACATACTCAAAAAGGAAAAGAACAAGCATCTGAACCGAAAACATCCACTCCATGCTGTTTCACCAAGCGTCAATAAAGTAGGCCATCTATCAATCTATCTAGCCTATCTATCATCTACGTAGCCTATAGCCTACATTGATGTTGGCTGATTTTAATCACATACTGTATTTGTAGCGATGTCGTGATATAATGTTTAGCTTTGATGTTTTTAAGTAGTAAACTTATTCACGTTCAATTGCAAGACAGTATGCCTAAAAAAGAACCCCTTATACACCCATGCATGCACCCTCATCTTCCCTCACGCACCGCACGCGTGCACACATAACACACACACAGGTTGCTAGGTTACCATAGCAAATAGGCTCACCCCAGAAATTATTTTTAGTAGCCTAATAGTAAAATTATTTGTTAGTAGCCTAATGGTAGGCTATTTTTTAGTAGCCTAATAGTAAAATTATTTGTTAGTAGCCTAATGGTAAATGCTGCAGGTGTAGAAATCTACATAAAACAGATATTTACTTTGATGTCAGGTCTAGATTACAGCATGAAACTTGTTGTGCATATTAATACATTAAATTGCTTTCCCTCTTCTCCCTCCGAGCACTTCACAACATAGTATGGACAGCTTTGTTCGCCCAGCTAAGTCATGCACAAGAGGCTGCAATTTTACAGAGAGCATTTTGAACATTATTTAATTGTTGGCACTGGCACTTATTACTAAATGGGTAAATTGCAATAAATGGGCTTAGTTTTGGAGCCTGATGTTGGAGTTAGAATAAATACCTCTGTGCCAATTGCTTGATCATTTTACAGCCATGTCATTTTCGTTATGCATTATTTGTTTTGGTTGTTTAAAAATGCAAAAAAAAAAATATCCAATTAATCGATCGATAAAGTGCTAGATTAATCGATTACAAAAAGAATCAATAGCTGCAGCCCTAGTGAGGAAACACTTATGGCTTTACCTCAATGTGTGTTCACTGTGTGCTGAGTGTGTTTCACTAATTCATGGATTGGGATAAATGCAGAGACCAAATTTCCCTCACAGGATCAAAAGAGTGTATATACTTATATACTTATACTTAAATAATTTCCCCATGCATTATAAAATAGGCTATAGCCATGCTGTCATGATATCTGATATATTATATTGTATGCATGCAATACGACAACTGACATATGGGGGAATTTAATGGCGTTTGTAACAAACGGAAGTTCGGGAGGAGCATGACTGAATTTGCCACGCCTCCTTCAGTCAGACAGGTTATTTATTCGCCTCCTTCAATCAGACAGGTTATTTATTCGCAGTCTGCCTCTATCTGCCGAAGTTGCAGCATCGCCGTCACTCCGCTTGCAAGGAGAGCTACTCCGCGGACCATATCTTTGATTAGAGCAGAGTTGGCTGTAGGATCGATTGCTCTCGTTTCGCAAGGAAAGCAGACTAGCAGAAAGCAGAATACACACAATGACCCTGATATTGCAGCTCTACCCAGAATACACACAATGACCCTGATATTGCAGCTCTACCCAGAATACACACAACTACCCAGAATACACACAATGACCCTGATAGTGCTACTGTACCTACATATAACACACACAATGACCCTGATAGTGCAGCTTTTTAAGCTACTTACATTTACCAAATCATCATCAAGATTTTAAACACAGTAAGTGCATTCCTCTTCCACAACTTCTCACAACTGCAACTTCAACAAGCAACTTCTGCAAATAGTACCACACAACATCATTTGGAAAAGCCTTTTACTCACTCGGGTCTCAAATGTGAATAATTACGTATAAAAAGTTTACAAATAATAAAAAACATGATACAACATATTTCACACATGCATAATGTAAAACCTCAACACACATGACATCACTTCTTCAAATCCATCTGTGATCTCCAAACCCGGCCTATGGCTGAACTGATGATTCTCTAGTAGTGATTTTCAAATGCACGCACTTGTTATGCACACACACACGCACACACACACACACACACACACACCAATGCACAACACATGGCACACACGCACACACACACACTTTTAACACACACACACACTTTTAACACACCCTTACCATGAGTAGATGCAGCCAGCAGCACTAGAAGTCCCAACACAGTTTTCATCCTGGTCTGAAACACAGTGTCTTGATGAGTCCAGTTCCCTCACACGCACGTGCAGATGAACGCACACTCTCTCACACACACATGCAGATGAACACACACTCTCTCACACACACATGCAGATGAGCACACACTCTCTCACACACACAACCTGCTGAGCCCCTGAGATGACTCGGATGTGTGTGTGTGTGTGTGATGACACTTAGAGAGTAAGTTGTATACAGCCCTGCTGGTGACAGATGAGTGGATCAGATTGCCTGTTTATAGAGATAAAAAGAAAAACACACACACACACTCGCACGTATGTGGAAACACTCACAAACTCAATCAGGCAAGGCAAGACACATAAACTCACTCAGTCAAGGCAACACCACACACACACGCACACACACTCACACGCGCGCACACACACAATTGAAGGTATATACTGTATTTTATACCAGTATACTTGCCTTGTGCTCCTTGCTGAGTTCTCCAGCCGTCTTCCTCCACCTGTGTGAGCGTAAGATCTAAGTTCTCGCTATGCTCGCTCCCAAGTTTTGACTGAGTTCCTATTTTTAGGTGTCTGTTTCTGGAACCCCTTTCTTGTTCTGCTTCCTCCCCCTGCAAGGCTTGTGTCTGCATGTTATACACCACATGGGCTGTCTGGATAGTGTCTGCATGTTATACACCACACGGGCCGTCTGGATAGTGTCTGCATGTTATACACCACACATACGGCCCCATGGTGAATGTATGGAGAGCTTACTGCCCCATGGTGAATGTATGGAGAGCTTATTGCCACATGGTGTACAGTATGTATGGAGAGCTTATTGCCCAATGTTAAATGTATGGAGGTCATACTGCCCCATGTCATATGTATGAAATGCCTAATGCTCCATGTCATATGTATGGAGAGCATGCAAAGTAAATTAAGTCCTCCCAATCATGAGTGGACTAAATTAAATGGTGTTATACCCTATACACATTCTCCCTCTTTAGCTCTCTCTCTCTCTCTTTTCTTAACACATATTTTACATTTTCTTACACATTGAAACTGGTTATATCGTCCATTTTATTTTGTTGTGATTAATTAATGCAACATATTGTTGAAAGACCCTGTAAACCCCTCTTTTAAAAATCTACACAAAGTGGTTACAGAAACTGGCCTACTTTCATGTAGTATGTTACCTTAAAATAACAGCTTCAAACCCATTTGGAAGCTACACAGACGTACAGCACAGGCAATGGGGTCTCTACCATCACATCCTCCACACAGAGAATGGGGTCTCTACCATCACATCACATCACATCACCCACACAGTGAATGGGGTCTCTAACATCATCACATCCCCCACACAGTGAATGGGGTCTCTACCATCACATCACATCACCCACACAGATAATGGGGTCTCTAACACCATTACACCACACAGAGAATGGGGTCTCTAACATCACATCATAGAGAATAGGGTCTCTAAAATAACATCACCCACACAGTGAATGGGCTCTCTAACATCACATCACCCACACAGTGAATGGGGTCTCTTACATCACCCATATGTCTGCCTGGAACGCCTGGCATCGCTCTGTGTTGCGCAAGTAGGAGCCTTTTTATTGGTTGGGTCGCCTACCTCCTTAGCACTAAATGCTAAATTGGTTTTAGATGCTTTATTAGGCTACACCCTTAGTGCTAAATGCATGCTTTGTGTGTGTGTGTGTGTGTGACCCTAGTGAGCTTAATGACTACAGACCTGTCGCTCTAACATCACATGTGATGAAGACAATGGAGCGACTGGTCTTAGGTATGCTCAGACCCCAGGTACGCCATGCACTAGACCCGTTACAATTTGCAAACCAGGAGAAAGTGGGCGTGGACGATGCCATCACTTATCTTCTACACAGGACACATTCTCACCTGGGAAAAGTGCTGTGAGAATCATGTTCTTTGATTTCTCAAGTTCTTTTAACACCATCCAACCCCTCAGACTGGGAGACAAGCTCTTGCAAATGGGTGTGGACACTCACCTGGTAACCTGGATTACAGATTACCTGACCAAACGACCACAGTTCGTCAGACTGAAGAACTGTCTCTCTGACACTGTGATCAGCAGCACCGGAGCGCCACAGGGAACTGTGCTCTCTCCAGTCCTGTTCACCCTGTACACATATGACTTCTGCTACAACACTGAGTCATGCCACATGCAGAAGTTTTCTGACGATACTGCAATTGTGGGGTGTATCAGGAACGGGCAGGAGGTGGAGTACAGGAGCCTGGTGGAGGACTTTGTGCAATGGTGCAAAATCAATCATCTTCAACTCAACACTTCAAAGACCAAGGAGATGGTGGTGGATTTTCGCAGGTCTAAGCCCACTCTGCTACCAGTCCCCATTGATGGGGTCAATGTGGAGGTGGTAAGCACCTACAAGTATCTGGGTCTCCACCTGGACAATAAACTGGACTGGTCAGCCAACACTTACGCACTCTACAAGAAAGGGCAGAGCAGGCTGTACTTCCTGAGGAGGCTGCGGTCCTTCAATGTGTGCAGCAAGCTTCTCAGGATGTTCTACCAGTCTGTTGTTGCCAGCGTCCTCTTCTATGCAGTGGTATGCTGGGGAGGAAGCACAAAGATTACAAGTCCGAAGCGCTAACCAGCAGGCCACGGCTGCCCTGATGGATGCTTTGGGTAGCCTACCCCCTTAGTGCTAAATGCTATATTGGTTTTAGATGCTTTGGGTAGATGCTTTGGGTGCTAAATGGATGCTTTGTGTAGCCTACCCCCTTAGTGCTAAATGCTATATTGGTTTTAGATGCTTTGGATAGCCTACCCCCTTAGTGATAAATGGATGCTTTGTGTAGCCTACCCCCTTAGCGCTAAATGGATGCTTTGGGTAGCCTACCCCCTTAGTGCTAAATGTCATATTGGTTTTAGATGCTTTGGGTAGCCTACCCCCTTAGTGCTAAATGGATGGCCAGAACATTGAGAAATGCTGAAAAAGGGAATTCCTACATTGTGTTCCTACTTTAAACGTATACTGTCCTAAACTAAAACTCAGGTATGGAGGCCACTTGTATCTCATAGAGGTTATATGGTAATTATAAGAGGAAAAGTAAGATGTGTGGATATTAGTGGCATGCATCATACACCATGTGGGTGCATGTGTGTGGGTTTATGTGTGTGTGTGTGTAAGGGGGGGGGGGGGCTGACACACCTATGTCTGACACACCTAGAGACAAACCAGACAGAACTATTCAAATACAGACATAAACACACATCCCCCAACAAAAACAGCAAAATGCTTTTTTAATGCTGTAGTATCAAGCATGTATTATTTATTATTACAAACTTAAAACAATGAACAATCATCAATGAGATTTCAATTAGACAAAATCTCCGTTTTTGATAAAAGACAAAATAGCATTACACAGATGAAAATAAACATTTTATCTTTAACACGTGATGGTAAACACTCTAATGAACAGTGGTGTTAGATACCCATGTGATGGTCATCACTCTAATGAACAGTGGTGTTAGATACACATGTGATGGTCATCACTCTAATGAACAGTGGTGTTAATGAACAGTGGTGTTAGATACACATGTGATGGTCATCACTCTAATGAACAGTGGTGTTAGACACATGTGATGGTCATCACTTTAATGAACAGTGACATTCATATTATAATTATAATAAAAAATATTACGAAATACATCTCACAGTGAGTAGTTATTCACATTCATCATTTGCAAGTTAGTAATGACCATTAAAAGTGATTAGGCGAGAGGCACATATGGAGCACTGGGGCGTAAGCATGCTGCGTTCACTAACACACAACCACTGGGGCGTAAGCATGCTGCGTTCACTAACACACAGCCACTGGGGCGTAATCATGCTGCGTTCACTAACACACAACCACTGGGGCGTAATCATGCTGCGTTCACTAACACTCAACCACTGGGGCGTAATCATGCTGCGTTCACTAACACACAACCACTGGGGCGTAATCATGCTGCGTTCACTAACACACAACCACTGGGGCGTAATCATGCTGCGTTCACTAACAGACAGCCACTGGGGCATAAGTGTAACAGAGGTCGTAATTCGTCCGCCGCTCATGGCCCTCGAACCCGCCACCTCGACACACACCGGCATGGGAATCGAATGCTCTAACCACTGAGCTAAAAGCCCAGGCTTCCAACTCAGGCCATCCTTAAAAATATTTTCGTTTGCCGTAACCCGACCGACCCTGTCAATTTAGAACCGACCCAAATATTTATTTTTTTCCCCTTTTAGTCCGACCGACTTGCCGGTTGTAAACTTGCGTTAATACCGACCGATTGTTTTTTTTACTCTAAACAACCAATACAAATGCAATAAAATAATATTTCTTTTAGTAGGCCCAAGTATTGTGAATATAAATTGCCTACATGCAAACGTGGCTCACTTAAAAAAAAACCTGTGGCGTCATCTCTACACCATTGGTTTTACGCATGTCACACTATGGCCTACGCTTCGTTTCATTCACACAAACTGATAACGCTTTTACTTGGCACGAAGTTCTGGAAGAACTGTGGCCAGATCTTTTCTCATCCCTCCTCCCCCTAGTCTAACGGTGACCGTGTCGGAGTATTGAAATTGGTTGTGGTCTATTCAGCATTTCTCAAAATATGGGTCCGCAACATGGAGACTGCTGGTCCGCGGAGTCGTGGAGTGAAATTAGGCCCGGTGCTTCATCTGATAATTTGCTGCGCAGTTGATCAAGAAACCGCGGATCGACGAAAAAAGAAAACAAACGTTTCTGCTATCGATGTCATTAAACATGGAGCCCTACAATTAAGTGGTGGTATGAGCATTCATTCAATGCGCGTCTGCACGAGAGAAACTGAAACTAATCGATAACGTTGGTATCAAAGCTCCGCTTCAACCTGTTGGAAGGCTATTTATTTATTTATTTAACGAAACTTAATAGAACAACGTTGTTTTTTGGAACTTCCTTAGAAACAGAGCAGAGACTGTATAATACACTGTATAGCATTGAGTACTGTATAGTCAAATTTCAATATAACGTGGCCAAGAGCTATTGTAGCCTTCTTTCTGGGTACATGTAGATGAGCCCTATGACCCAAAAGTCTGCCATGACCGGGCCTCAGGTCAAAGAAGTTTGAGAAAGGCTGGTCTATATAACCTGCATCAGAATGAGGTTTGCAATGGTGCGCCTGAAGGCACGGGTTGAAGACCCAGTCAGTTACGTCACGATATGCACATTTGTGTAAATTCATTCCTACGTAATCACCATGACCAAAATTGTACTTTTTTTTTTACTTTGAATCTTGGAAAAAAAAAAATATTGACCTACCTACTTATTTTTTTTTGGCTGTTACTGCAAACAAAAATATTTTTAAGGATGGCCTCAGTGGTTAGAAGCATTCTTAAAGGAACACGCCACCCAATGTCAGTAGTAATATATGTTCGTATACCTTAACTTTCGTTTCGTGCGTGGCGCGAATGTGTTAGCATGTTGCTATGCTAGCGGGCTCAGACGTAGCCATAGAGAGGAAGATAGCAGTAATCAAAAACATCCACGTTTTTCCTACTTAAATACAGTTGCACGAGTAGTTGATAAAAATGTGTAAGGTCACACAACATGACACGTGGCGATTTTCCAAGCGAATAAACAGGAGAACTACAATGTGTGGCGCAATAGCACTTGGGAGTACGACCTAGCGTAGTAATATTAATTAACACCTAATTGTAGATCCTATCCACCACAGAGTTTAGAATCCATACTTGATCTGAGCCCGCTAGCATAGCAACATGCTAACACATTCGCGCCGCGCACCAGAGTGTTTGAGTGCACGTACCGACACGGGAGAGGTATGACTCAACTCGTGAATGTTAAGGTAAGAACATATATTACTACTGACATTGGGTGGCTTGTTCCTTTAAGGTTAGGGGTGTGAGGATTTCCACGGGCAACTAGCACGCTAGCTCAGTTCACCTCCGTTACATAAGCATGCTGCGTTCACTAACACACAACCACTGGGTGTAAGCATGTGGTACATACTGCTGCGCGCACACACACACACACATACTAAAACATGCTTACACACAGACACACACATATACACACACATACTAAAACATGCTT
The DNA here is from genome assembly GCF_018492685.1 of Alosa sapidissima. Lineage (NCBI taxonomy): Eukaryota > Metazoa > Chordata > Actinopteri > Clupeiformes > Clupeidae > Alosa > Alosa sapidissima. Next base: position 13,249,233 of record NC_055970.1, read on the forward strand.
ACACACACAGACACGCACATATGCACACACAAACACAAACAGGCATACACACACATGCACACACACACACCCACGCACACAATGTGCTACATGCTACACACACACACTGGCACAGCCCTCACTGTCGTGGGTGCACGTGATCATACACACTGTTGTCCTGCTGTGCAGGTGTGTGTGTGTCAGTGCTGGGTGGTGTGTGTGTGTGTACTCGCACTTCCCCGTACTCCACCACCTTCACTGTCTCTGCTGGTGTGTGTGTGTGTACTCCATTCTCCACTGCCTCCACCTCCACCACTGTCTCTGCTGGTGTGTGTGTGTCAGCTGGAGGCCGACACTTATAAGCCGACATCTCCACATACTCCAGCTCATACGCCTCTGCTGGGGGGATAGAGAGAGAGGAAGGGAGAGAAGGAGAGATAGGTTTAACACTCATTTATTGGATCAGTCCTCAAACCAGAGAGGGAGTGAGAACAGGCAGAGGCAGGGAGAGAGAGAGGGAAAGAGAGAGGGAGAGAGAGAGGGAAAGAGAGAGAGAGAGAAAGGGAGAGAGAACAGGCAGAGGCAGGGCGAGAGAGAGATGGAAAGAGTGAGAGAGGGAAAGAATGGGAGAGTGAGAGAGGGGAAGAAAGGGAGAGAGGGAGGTACAAGATCGTACTGGATTATATACCTTTCTCACAGTGTTGTGTGTGTGTGTCGGAGGCTTTCTGACCTGGTGTGTGTGTATTTCTCCTTTTCCTCCAGACGTAGAACATCCACGCAGCAACACACAGACACACCAGGATGAACACCAGGAAGTATGACATAAAAATCACTGCAGTGTATGAGAGAAGACACACACATGCATGCACACAAACACACATGCATGCACACACACACACACACACATATGCATGCACACAAACACACATACACACACACATACAGCGCATGCACACAAATACACACACACATGCATGCACGCACACACACACACATGCATGCACACACACACACACGTTATTAAGCACCTGTACTGCGCATTAAGAAACTGATGATGGTAATAACAGCACAGAGAGATGACCGTCTTACCTGAGACCAGGCGCTGTGGTGTGACTGACACCGAGGGGAGGTTGTGGTTAGCTGGTGTGACAGACACAGAGGGGAAGGTGTGGTTAGCTGGTGTGACACACAGTGGTGGAGGCACCTGAAAGGACAAGTACTTTTGTAGTTTTACAAGTACTATTTATTATGTTCTTATTGTTTTTTTACTTTTGTTTTTATGTTGTATTTTATTATGTTCTTATGTTTTTTTACTGTATGAAATAGTCGGTTGGCCTTCTCTTTATGTATGAAGTGAAAAGCACTGGTTGATTCTTGTGTAATATGCCTGCACTATTGAGACTGGGTACAATTTACACTCCAGCAGGCAGGGGTGGGCAATCAGAATGTGTTTTGAAATGAAACACCAATTACCCTCATTTTAAATGTATCAAAATAAACTACAGAATACACTGTAGTCATATTATGTAACAAAATAAAATACTGTATTTTTGTATTGCAGCCTGGGCTTTTAGCTCAATTGTTAGCATGCTCGACTCCCAAATACGAGGTGCTGCTGTTTGCGCCTTTGAGTCCGGGTGAGTGCAGGGCTGAGCCGTGCAGATCAGCAAAAGGCATTGGTGCCGTGACTTGGTTCGGGAGTGAGGTTCACACATAGAAACACTACTACATGTGCACCATCGAGTAGCAGAAATAGCGCTATCACAACAAACATCTTTGGGCCATTCGCTCAACCCAGCACAACCTTGCAGCGAGTGCAGCGCATGCCACTCAACCCAGCGCAACCTTGCAGCGAGTGCCACTCAACCCAGCGCAGCCTTGCAGTGACTGCAGCGCATGCCACTCAACCCAGCGCAACCTTGTAGCGAGTGCAGCACATGCCACTCAACCCAGCGCAACCTTGTAGCGAGTGCAGCACTAGGGGTGTACGGCCCCTTATGTGCAGCCTTTTTAGTTTACTGAATTTGAAAATAATTATCGGCCTATATAAACACAGACACCGGTAGATCAGAAAATAGCTATTATCACAAGATAATATTACCACACAGATTCACCGGTCGGGCTCTAGTCGTGAGCTTGCTCATACTAGTACACAACAAATCGGACAGACCTGATTCATACGTTTGTCAGATCCGACTGATTCTGGGCTAAAATCAGGTCAGCACTATTAGCATCCATGCATCAGCTTGGCATAAGTCAGCACTATTAGCTTCCATGCATCATTCTGTGCATTTATGATGTAAAGATGTATCACAGAGAGTACTTTGCAGTTTTTTTTTTATAAATATAACCATACACATCGATAAAGAGTTTTGATACAAAATACAGAGTCATTTTTTTCAACCCAATAAAATACAAATTACAAGTATTTTGTATTTGAAATATGTATTTTAAATACATGTATCATAAATACTGCCCATCCCTGCTAGCAGGTGTATTCTGTTTGATGTTGTCTCAGTAAGTTCAGAGTATGGCAAAGCAGCCTGTAGTTATTCTACTCTGGCCACATGGGAGGAGGTAGCCTGGTAAGCCAACCTCATTCACCAAGTGAAGAGAGTCTGGTCACTCACGATTGGGAAACCTTTCCAACGCTATGCATGGTGACGGGCATTTACATAACTTAACTTTAAAATCATTGGTCTAGCAGCCTAACCAATCACATTTATCAGGGATCAAAAGTGTAACTTCTTACTTCGCCTAAACTTTACAACTGACAATAAACAACATTAGCAGTCAGGAAACAACGTATGTGGGCCTACCTTTGTAGTAAGTAAATGTACACATTCTACCGACTGCAATTTTGGATGTTTACAGACATTGCTAGTACCGTTTAGCACAGCCACTTTCGATTTCAAAACTATAGCATCATACCCTGTCATCGCTGATTGGGCAGGTAATCTGTCAATCGATGGAAATGTTAGTGAACTGGTGTTCTTAAAACGAATGTGTTGTCCCTATCTGGACACAGAGATGTATTTAAAAAACACAAGTTGTGTTGGTTTCCACGCAAGTTTTGTTATTTTCAACGAATTTTGTGTAACAAATTAAAAAAGGAAACAACACAAACTTGTGTTGTTCCTATCTGGACACAGAGATATGTTAAAACAACGCAAGTTGTGTTGTGTTCAACACATTAGTTTTAAAATTGTGGTGTTCCAGACTAGTATCTCCCTGAAAGGAGATTTAGGTGGGCGTGGCATGGCTAGGGATGCGCTGCAGAAACACTTATGGCTGGTGCTCTTCATCTCATTAATAGATTTTAAGGCATTTCTTAATCAGTTCGATCAATATGTCTGTTTTTCTTTTATTTTTGCATGTCTTTGTTATCACAGCTGGTCAATGTTGTCTTCTGTCTTGCCAAATAGATAACAATCTCAACGTGTTCTTTTCCTGGTTAAAGGGATATTCCTGAGTTAAAACCTGGGGTTTATTTCTGATTGCTAATGGGTTAAAAGTTTCGTTTGGGAGCAAAATTACATTAATTACAAGTATTTACAAGTTCTTGAATTTCCCCTTGGGGATCAATAAAGTATCTATCTATCTAATTGGAGAAATGTTGAGCTAGACCATTGTTTGCGTTAGCAAAGACATGGTTTATAGAGTGTTGAGCTAGACCGTTGTTTGCATTAGCAACAACATTGTTTATAGAGTGTTGAGCTAGACCGTTGTTTGCATTAGCAACAACATTGTTTATAGAGTGTTGAGCTAGACCGTTGATTACGTTAGCAACGACATGGTTTATAGATTGTTGCAGCTCCATCCAGAGACCAGCTGTACTGAGGACTGTCCCTATTGGAGTTCAAAATAGCTTTACACTTCAGTTGTACTGTCCATAGGGTTCCTACAGATAAACCCAAGTATAACTTTAAAAGTATACAGAGAGGCTATAACAAGGAAGGACTCTGAAGGCAACTCATTGTGTTAAAACCTCTCTGTACATTGTGTGTTTTGTTTTAACCTCCTCTGATCAACCGCACAAGCATGTTCATCACCCGTTAGTATTTATAACCAGTCAGTTGTAGACATCATGGCATTTACATACACTTGCCTGATGTCTGTATTACAGATTACAGAAATAATCATGATTACTGTCAATCACTCATGTGTGAAGTCACTGACCAGAGCAGAGCTCCATCAGTCTGGTGGTGTGTGTGCTGCTGACGTGGTTCCTGACGCTGCAGGTGAGTTGTCCAGTCACATCCCCCCTCAGCAGGAGAGTCTGGTTATCTGAACTGAGATCAGCTTCACCCAGAGGCCTCCCATCCAGAGACCAGCTGAACTGAGGACTGTCCCCATTGGAGGAGCACCTCACACTCCTCTCCCCATTGGCTGATGAACAGCTGATTGACAGGTCCACATCAGACACAGGGGCTGGAGGGGAAGAGGGATTATGCTACATTTAGAGAGCTGCTATGGAGTTGAACTTGTAAACCCCCAACATCTCTGCCAAATCCATCTCTCTCTGCTCTGATTCTATAGCATGTGTAACAGTTCTAACAGTAACAGTCATCACAGCCTCATAAATGAGTTGACTCGCATGTTATGTGGCACCATGAACCTCCAAACCTCACTGTGGTTCAGTGTTAATGTTCAGATATGAAATGATTTACCTTCTATGGTCAGCTGTACTGTGTGTTGTCCCACTAATCTCCCTGATGTCTCGTTAGTGGTCACCACTCTGTATGTTCCTGCGTCTCTGCTCTCTGCAGGGTTGATAATCATGGTCCCGTTATCAGGAACAAACTGCCACCTCTGGAGGAATGATGGGGTGTTGAACTCCTCATAGAACACTGCTGTAGATCCTTTTAATCTAACAACAGGTGCACCTTCATAATGGACGTTCAGACGATGTCCTGTGGTGTCCCTCATCAGCTGCAGGTACACAGGTCCTCCCAGAGCCCCATAACATGCAGCATCCTGAGTAGCATCACACATGGAATCCAGAGCTGCATTATGAGAGGAGATTAATTTGGACACATCAGTAAGAATGAGTCCAGAGCTGACCAGATCTTTACTGGCACTAAACAGATGAGAAATCTTCTGCATTTAATGTGCACTGAGGATGATGTAATTGAACAGCATTGACACAGATGGACAGACCTGCTCAGTTGCTGTGAAGTTATCAATGATGCTATGAAACTAAAAAAAAAAAAGAACTTCAACTCTTTCACATGTGGGTAAGACCATTTAAAAACAATTAGATTCACCTCATAACAGCAGACGTGCTTCACATTGTAAATGTATCAATGCTGTCTAACACAAGTCCCTGAAAACAGATGTTGTAAAGCCCCTTAAGAAGAAGAATCGGAATGCCTCTATGCTAAACAATTACACACCAATATCCAATCTACCTTTTTATAGGTAAAATTATTGAAAGAAAGTCTTTAATCAACTATCCACCCTCCTAACAACACATGGCTATTTTGATTACTTAAGGTTTTAAATGACATACGCCTCAATGCAGATTCTGTGTATCTGTGCAATATGTACGTTGAATATGTACCTCCCTCCCGACTCCTTAAGAGTTGTGCTAGTGACAGAGCTAGCAGATTGGGCTTTTAGCTTGATTGCTAGCACGCTCGACTCCTGACCTGAGAGAGCTAGCAGCTTGGGCTTTTAGCTTGATTGCTAGCACGCTCGACTCCTGATCTGGTGCTGCTGTTGGAGTCCAGGGCTGAGCGGTGTGGTCAACACAACGCAGGTTACACTGGCAAAACATCAGTCCCAGTGTTGTTGGACAACAGCAGTTAATGCAGCATTTCACACAGTTGATCGCAACATATTACCACACAGACTAGAGTGGGCTGGATGTACAGGTATAGGTATCCAGACATCCCAAGTCTCCCGAAAGTTCCGGGAGTCTCCCGCATATTGATAGCAGCTCCCTGACGCCCGCAAATTAGATAAAATCTCTCGAAATCTAGAGCGAGCGATCAAGAGTGCGCCCGCGAGACAGAGACTTCAAATCGTATGTGCATCTGAGTGTAGCGCGCACACGACAGGGGAGAGGGGTGGTGCGTGTGTGCCTGATTGGCCTGTTTTGCTAAATCAACCAATCAGTTTTCAGTGTAGGTGGGCTTTTTATCTCTTTTCTCCCGAACCGAATCAGTTCAGTGTATCTAGCAACAAGAGTGTCATGTCAGTCCCCCAAAAAAGGGGAAATGTAAGACCCATTTCAAAGTGTACCCTTGTCTCATAAGAGTAAAAGATAATGATAGGCCTAGTCTTGCTGCACTGTTTGTAACAGTGACTTTAGCATTGCCCATGCGGGTTAAATTATTGCAAAAGACATGTTAGGTGAGTTTAACTAGTGTCAATTCATGTGCATATTATATATGGACCTATACTAGATGGCTAGTTGCCAAGGCTACATGCCGAGGCTAGGTGATACCTCCCTGAAATGACTTTTTGCAGGTTGGGATGTCTGGGTATCAATTGAGTCAAATCATATCTACAAGAAAGGAGTTTCTTTGTACCTCAACACCAACATCCTTGACCTCTGGTGTTCCCCAGGGGTCAATCTTGAGGCCACTATTTTCTAACCTATTTACAACCATTTGGACAAATAATAAAAAAAAAAAAAATGATTTCCTATTATAGCTATGCTGATGACACCCTACTTTACGTAGCTCTGTCGCCTAATGACTATGGTCCCCTTGAATGTCTTTGTCAGTTTATTGACAAGATCCACAACTGGCAACTGGATGTCTCAACATTTTTCTTCATCTGAACAAAGAAAAACCTGTAGTACTCTTATTTGGTAAAAAGGTGGGAAGCTTTAGGGTTGCCACTAATGTAATGTGTTGCTGAATTTGTATGCTGTGTGTATGTGGATGTTGTACTCAAATGTCTTTGTCAGTGTATTGATAAGATCCACAACTGGATGTCTGAAAAAAGTAAAAACTGAAGTAATCGTATTTGGTAAAAAGGAGGAGAGCTTTAGGGTTGCCACTCTCCTTGACTCAAAAGGGCTGAAAGTAAAGGATGCTGCTAAAAGTCTTGGTGTCTTATTAGACAGTGATCTAAATGTCAACAGTCACATCAAAGCAATAACTAAATCAATGTTTTACCACATCAAAAACATTGCTAAACTTGGAGGTCTAATAACAAAACATGTTTTAGAAATGGCTGGTAAAACCTGCTGCTAGAACTAAACATTCAGCTCTGGAACCCAGTTTTGGATGACATCAAAAATCTAGACTGAGCCAAATGAACTTCCTGTTCATCCGATTCAGTACCCAGTTGACAGAGCACTGTCTGGGTGAGTTATATTGTTCCTTCTAGGTTCAGGTCCTTGGTTGGACAAAGGGGGGTTCTGTAAAGTAGATTTCCTGGCAAAGGACAGACAGAACGTGCATCTTGTCCAATCAGGTATCATTGCTCTATCAGGATTTTCTGAAGCTCCATTTGGAACCAACGGAATATGTGTGTGTGTGTGTGCACAATCAGGGCTACTTTAAATAATCCCCATTTTTAAGAGTGCTGCTGTTCACTGGTTTTTGAACAGACTTTGACTAAGGATCACTGAGTTACACATTTTGAATCTGTCTTTTAATTATTAATTATTACTGTCATGCTTTTATTTACTATTGTTCTTAACTTTTGTTCATGTAACACACATTATATTAGCCCTGTGTATGAAATGCTCTGTATACATGAACTTGACTTGAATCAGGTTGTGGGCAGATGACACATGTGAAGGCTGTTGCAAGAAGCCAGAGTAGGTTATTTGTGAATATGTCTGTGTGTAGCTGTGTGTGTGTGTGTCCTGGAGGCTGAAGAAGAAACATGATGAAATGCATCTATATCTCACACCACAAGCTGCTGAGACCATAGAAACGGACTGGGCAGCAAATGAGTGGTGTGTGGTCAGCTGTGTGAGATAGTGAGGGGCCTTTACTTTGAGAGCGCTAGTTCCTCACTGATCCCTGACTAAGACTGGGCCGTATGGGAAATGCTGATGCCTTTTTTGAACTCTGTTAGATGCCTACCTAATGTAATGTGTTGCTGATATTGTATGCTGTATGTGTGTGGATTGTTGTGTTTACTCCATATTACTGACTGGGGGATTGTTATGTTTTAGTTTGCTTTGATTTCTTGTTTATGTTTATTTTAATTTGTATATGTACTGTATGCAATAAAATATACTTTCAGTATTATTCTACAGCATTTGTATTGCATAATTAACAAACCTGGGGATAATAAACCAGATGTGTAGATGTATGATAAGCAGTAGCACATATGCTAATGAGTAGTAGCACAGATGCTAATGAGCAATAGCACAGATGTTAATGACCACTAGCACAGCTGCTAATTAGTATCACAGATGCTAATGAGCAGTGGCACTGATGCTAGTGAGTAGTAGCACAGATGCTAATGCAACACTTCAGCTGGAACATCATCTCTCATGCTAATGGTACAAATCTACAGGGATCCAGTAAAGCATGACCCTGATAGTGCAGCTCTACCCAGAATACACACAATGACCCTGATAGTGCTACTGTACCTACCCAGAATACACACAATGACCCTGATAGTGCTACTGTACCTACATATAATACACACAATGACAGCTTTTTAAATCAGTTACATTTACCAAATCATCATCAAGATTTTAAACACAGTAGGCCTAACAAGTGCATTCCTCTTCCACAACTACAACTTCAACAAGCAACTTCTGCAAATAGTACCACACAAGAACATTTGGAAATGCCTAATTCACTCAGGTCTCAAATGTAAATAATTACGTACAAAAAGTTTACATATAATAACAATCATGATAAAACATATTTCACACATGCATAATGTAAAACCTCAACACAAATGACATCACTTCTTCAAATCCATCTGTGACATCTCAACTCAAATGCACACACGCACAAACACACACACACCCTTACCATGAGTAGATGCAGCCAGCAGCACTAGTCCCAAGACAGTTTTCATCCTGGTCTGGAACACAGTGTCTTGATGAGTCCAGTTCCCTCACACACACATGCAGATGAACACACACTCTCTCACACACACATGTAGATGAACACACACTCTCTCACACACACAAGCAGATGAGTGGATCAGATGGCCTGTTTATAGAGATGAGAAAGACAAACCTTAATAGAAACACACGCACAAGTCAAGGCAACACCACACACACGCACACACACACCCACATACATACACACAAACACACACACGCACACATACTGTACACACACAATTGAAGGTATATACTGTACTGTGTCTTGCCTTGTGCTCCTTGCTGAGTTCTCCAGCCGTCTTCCTCCACCTGTGTGAGTGTCAGCTCTAAGTTCTCACTATTCTCGCTCCCAAGTTTTGACTGGGTTCCTATTTTTAGGTGTTTTCTGAAACCACTGTTTGTTCTGCTTCCTCCCCCCTGGAAGACTTGTCTGGATACAGTGTCTGCATGTTATACACCACACGGGCCGTCTGGATACAGTGTCTGCATGTTATACACCACACGGGCCGTCTGGATACAGTGTCTGCATGTTATACACCACACGGGCCGTCTGGATACAGTGCATTTTATCCTGCACGGCTTGTCTGCATGTTTCTCCTGCACTGTGTGTGTGTGTGTGTGTGTGCTTGTCTGCATGTTTTGATTATTTGTCTTTTCTGGGAGTCTGATTCTGGAGCTCATGTGCAGGGAGTTCGGGAGTGAACTATTTGTTGTTACTGCGTCTGTCTGCAACTGGGTTCAGTTCATGCATACAGTACATACACACATGTACATGTGATGTGATGTTTTGTATTGAGCTCTTTTACATTTCTGAGGGGAATGAGACAAAATGGAAGAACTTCACTGTATGGAGAGCTTATTGCCCCATTATAAATATATGGAGGTCGTACTACCCCATGGTTAATGTATGAATAGCTTATTGCCCCATGGTGAATGTATGGAGGTCATACTGCTCCATGGTGAATGTATGGAGGTCATACTGCTCCATGGTGAATGTATGGAGAGCTTACTGCCCCATGGTGAATGTATGGAGAGCTTACTGCCCCATGGTTAATGTATGGATAGTGTGACCAGACGGCCCTCAAGTCGGTGTCATGCCGGCCACACACCACCAAGAGTCGCTTCAGCACCCCTTATCCCGGATGTCTTAATTCTGCTTTTGTGCTACAGGCCCCTGTAGTATCAAGTATTCATTATTTATTTTTACAAACTTGATCACAATCAACAATCAGTCACCTGTGGTAAACAATAAGTATTAATCCACAAAGAGGCAAAAAATAACTCACAGGCAAGCAACATTACGGCAGAGTACAAAACTTTATTCACAACGCCGGAGACAGGTTACACACACACAAGCATCCTAGTGAGCATGAGAGCAACAAGTCTCACCGTTATTTATATGACTAAACAGGATAGTCTTGATGGATTACATCAAATGAAAATAAAAAAGCTGTCATGATAAAGTAAAAACGTATTACTCCGGACTCCCTCAGGGAGGTTGACCTCAGTGGTCAGAGGTCACGGACAAAAGTCATCTTGTAATGTCTACATTTCTTTAAAGTGTAGCCAGTTGGATGACTACAACCCGAGTAGACACACAGCTAAAGTGTAGTCTAATTACTGGACATTTTCCCACACACTAATCAAGTATCAATTGGACAAAATAACCGTTTGTGAATAAGAGACAACATAACATTCCACAGATAGAAAATAAACGTTTTATCTTTAAGACATGTGATGGTCATCAGTCTTAATGAACTGTGGTGTTAGACACACATGTGATGGTCATCACTCTAATGAACAGTGGAGACATGTGATGGTCATCACTCTAATGAACAGTGGTGTTAGATACACATGTGATGGTCATCACTCTAATGAACAGTGGTGTTAGATACAGTACACATGTGATGGTCATCACTCTAATGAACAGTGTTGTTAGATACACATGTGATGGTCATCACTCTAATGAACAATGGTGACATGACATTCACTGATCAACACAGAGGCTCCATGGTTTCATGTTGTGTGTGTGTGTGTGTGAGTTCTGCTCACACTCGTCAGCAGATACGTGACCCTCGAGGTGTTAACCTCACACAGCCGTCACCGTTAGAGGTCTGAGGGGTATTTCACAAAGGCAGAATTAAGACATCCAAGATAAGTGATAAAACGAGGTTTGACATAGCGTTGTCTGGTCATACTAGCTCAACTCGTTTCACTAATGCCAATCCAGGATGAGTAGGAGCGACTATGTCAAGCCAGGTGTATGTAATTCAGGATGTGTGCGCGTTCTTGTTTCTGCTCCAAAGTGCCCACGGTTGGAATAAAAAAGACGCGGAAAATAGTGTCATTCACACAAAGTGAACAACCGCTTTTGATATAGACTAACAATGAAGTAAAGTTATCCTTTTTAGAATGGGGAATCATGGCTATTTCTGTAAAACAGCAGAAGTAGGCGTGGTAGACCAACTGAATGCAAATTTACCCACGTGTGAGTGCTTCCTTGTCTCAGCACACAACATCATTAAGAAAGCGCTTGCCACTGCAAAGAATGCACATAGTATGATTTACCTTAATATTATAGTTGAAAATACCTTCGAAAACTTGCCCCTCCACTTCCAATCAACTAGAGTAGGCTATTCATCAAACGTCTATCAAAATAAGCAAACAATAAGTACCTAGGCCTATGTAAATAATTATAAGGTTATCACAATTAAAATAATAACTATATGGTAGTAGGCAGACAATCTGTTTTGTTTTGCGAGCAAATACATTTAGCAAATAGTTTATAAATGGAATAAAGCTCCTTAAAAATGAGCACGGAGGTCTGATGTGAATGACAGCTAGCTGAACCAATAAGACAACATAATTACCATTAGAATTAACTTAGCTTGGCCGTTAGCCTGGTCGGGACCAGGCTAGGTGCAGAGAATAAATCCCCATGGTAACTTATGTGCCATCTCTTTTGTGAAACCAAGTCAAGGCTAAATTCATCCAGGATAACCTAAAAATCCCAGCTTAATCCCTTATCTAGGTTTTGTGAAATACCCCTCTGGTCTGCTGCTGTGTGTGTATGTATGAGTCTGAGGGCTAACTCACTTAGCATATGTGTGTGTGTGTGTGTGTGTGGGCTGTGAGGAGTCGTTCACGTTCACTATCCCACAGCTCTCCGTGGGGCCTGTGTGTGTGTGTGTGTGTAGACTCCGTGGGGCCTCAGTGTGTGTGTGTGTGTGTGTGTAGACTCTGTGGGGCCTCAGTGTGTGTGTGTGTATGTGTGTAGACTCTGTGGGGCCTCAGTGTGTCTGCGATTTCATGCCATCAGAGGCGTGCCCAATGTTTGAGATGTATGAGATGTATTAGGGACCCCCAGGATAAGTTGACCCCTGTGTGTGGGACCCCCAGGATAGGTTGACCCCTGTGTGAGGGACCAGTGACGGAGTGCTGAACTCAATATCTTCAATATGACTTAATATAGGTGTTATCTTCTCTAGATAAAATCCCAGGTCAAATATGTCTCTTCATATCTATGTCAGTAATGGTCAGGCATTTAACTGGACCCCATAACCTGTCAATACACACACACACACACATACCCGCACACACACACACACACTGGCACAGCCCTCACTGTCCTGGGTGCACGTGAGCATAAACACTGTTGTCGTGCTGAGTAGGTGTGTGTGTGTCAGCGCTGGGTGTTGTGTGTGTGTGTACTCGCACTTCCCCGTACTCCACCGACTCTGCTGGTGTGTGTGTGTGGTGTGTGTCAGCTGGAGCTCGACGCTTATAAGCCGACACCTCAGCATACTCCAACTCATACGCCTCTGGAGATAGAGAGAGAGAGAGGGGGAGAGAGAGAGAGGGATGGAGAGAAGGAGATAGGGAGATAGAGAGAGGGGGAGAGAGAGAGAAAGGGAGATTGAGAAAGAGGGATGGAGAGAGGGGGAGAGAGAGGAAGGGGAGGGAGAAGGAGATAGAGGAATGAGAGACAGAGATGCATAAAGGTGGAGGGAGAGAGAGAGGGAGAAAGACACAGGGTTGAGAGGGGGGGGGTTACATCACCACATTAAACTTTTAAACAAGCTCACTTTGTGTATATGTGTGTGTGTGTGTGTATATGTGTGTGTGTGTGTATATATGTGTGTGTGTGTGTGTGTGTTAGATGCTCCTCCTTGATAAGCTCACCTGCTGGAGGCTTCCTGCTCTTGCGTCTGCTCCTCCGGTTCGCCGTGGCAACATCAGAATACACCACCTCCTGGGCTTCCACACCTGATGAAGAGACGCATGCAGACAACACACAACATGGAAAGTGTATGTGCCTGTATATGTGTGTGTGTGTGTGTGTGTGTGTGTGTGTGTGTGTGTGTGTGTGTGTGTGTTGTTATATTACCTCGCATGTCTGATCTTCTTCTGACATTTGTAGTCAACTGGACATACACCACATCATCAGGGCCTTTCTTTACTGCAGACACAAATACACACACACACACACACACACACACCACATCATCAGGGCCTTTCTTTACTGCAGCCACAAATACACACAAAGACACATACATGGGTCCTCTTCGAGATACTGTCAACATCTTGTTATTTTAAAACAACAAACATCTTTATTGAGTCAGTTTTGAACAATAATGCAATTATGGCAATTATATATTTTAGACCCAATTTATTCATAAAATATTAAAATGACTCATTTACCCATATTACCCCATATTATTGACTGTCTCTGACTACTGAATCATGCATTCAACTTGAATAAACATGATGTTACTATCTAACAATGTATTTTCTTTTGGGATTAATCCATTAACTTTTATAAAATCAGTTGTACAGAATGTATATTTTATGTTTTATGTGAAATTTCAGTATTAAAAAAATATATAATTTTTATCCGTATCAATGTTTTTGTTAATTCTGTTAAAAAAAGCACATTAATATGGAGTTGCTTTTTCTCTCATTAAGTTGCACAAAATGTTTAGGATACACCAACAGTAGATAAATTATTTGTCAACTCTGTTTAGAATACACCAACAGTAGATTAATTATTCCTCTGTTATTGTAGTATTGGAGTGAATCTATCGCTCATTAAAAAAAATAAAAATCCATGAAATTCTGGTTTCGTGCCATACGGTAGCTAGTTTGAGGTTAACATGTGGAGTTAAGCCACGATGGGAAAGACAACTGTGTGTGTGTGTGGAAGGCTTTCTGACCTGGTGTGTGTGTATTTCTCCTTTTCCTCCAGACGTAGAACATCCACGCAGCAACACACAGACACACCAGGATGAACACCAGGAAGTATGACACATAAATCACTGCAGTGTATGAGAGAAGGCACACACACACACACACACACATTTGGGCGCACACATACAAACACACACACCCACACACGCACACACACACACACACATTATTAAGCACCTGGAGCGCCCATTAAGAAAATGAAGAAAACAATGACGGTTAACAGCCACATAGTGAGATGACCTTCTTACCTGAGACTGGGCGCTCTGTGTGGGCTGAGGGGAGGGTGTGGTTAGCAGGTGTGACAGACACAGTGGTGGAGGCACCTGAAAGGAAACAGCACCTGTAGCACCATATGTGACTAAAACACTCCCTCCAGCAGAGGGCGCAAACATCTTACAAACAGGCTGCATGTGTTTAATAGATGGTATTACATGAACACGACAGTGAACGACAGATGATCAAATAAACAATGCATCATGTATGATGCTAAAGGTTTTGATTTAACCTCCTCTGATCAATATTTCAAGCATAATAGTTGTTAGTATTTCATTCTCGAATTACCAATCAGAGTTGTAGACATCATGGCATTTACATGAGTGCCCCAGAGCAGAATCATTATTGACCTGCCTGATGTCTGTATTACAGATTACAGAGGTAATCATGATTACTGTAAATCACTCATGTGTGAAGTCACTGACCAGAGCAGAGCTCCATCAGTCTGGTGGTGTTTGTGCTGCTGACGTGGTTCCTGACGCTGCAGATGAGTTGTCCAGTCACATCCCCCCTCAGCAGGAGAGTCTGGTTATCTGAACTGAGATCAGCATCAGTTTCACCCAGAGGCCTCCCATCCAGAGACCAGCTGTACTGAGGACTGTTCCCATTGGAGGAGCACATCACAGTCCTCTCCCCATTGGCTGAACAGTTGATTGACAGGTCCACATCAGACACAGGGGCTGGAGGGGAGGAGGAATTATGCAAATGCTTTTAATGACCTTAGAATAACCAAGAGCTTAAAAGTAGTATAATTACTTTAGAATAGCCTAGGCCCCAAATTAACTTCAATGATCTACTGTCACACTGATTTGGTCACACTGATTTCCATGATGCTGTTATCACATCAGAGGAGAGATGAAGTGATTTACCTTCTATGGTCAGCTGTACTGTGTGATTTCCCACTCCTCTCCCTGATAACCTCTCAATGATCTCCACTCTGTATGTTCCTCCATCTCTCCTCTCTGCAGGGTTGATAATCATGGTCCCGTTATCAGGAACAAACTGCCACCTCTGGAGGACTGATGTGGTGTTGAACTTATTATAGAACACTGGCTTGGATCTTCTGAATCTAAAAATAATGTCACTGCCATTACGGAGGGTCAGTTCACGTCCTGTGGTGTTCCTCATCAGCTGCAGGTACACTGGTCCTCCCAGAGCCCCATAACATGCAGCATTCTGAGTAGCATTACACATGGAGTCCAGACCTGCTTTAAGAGAGGAGATTCATTTGGACACATCAGTAAGAATGAGCCCAGAGCTGAACCAGGGTGTGTATCAGGGTGTGGAAAGATGACACATGTGAAGGAAGGTTCAGGACACAACTGAAATGATTTGGTAAGAGTTTAAATGACCTATTTCAGCTTACTTTCACTACAGGTTACGCCCTTGGAAGTTTTTTCTCTGATTTGATTGTATACGTAAGATGACAAAGCAGCATGAAGTAATTGGTGGAATTTGGATTTTGCAACAAGAACGAGTCAGTTTAATGTTTAACTCCGTTTTTAACGGTCTTTCACTGGCCACTGGTGAAAGCTAATGCGCCGATTACGAAGTGAAGTATAACACATGAAATGTAGTCTGAATTTGGCTTCATATGTACAGTTACTGGGCTCTGAATTCCACACCACATGTCTCATGTGCTGTTCACGCAGCAATATGAATCATAAACAACAGTTATAATAATAATAATGATAATAATAATAATCGCAATAATGATAATAATAATAATAATAATAATAATAATAAATTATCTAAAATACTAGAAAGTGTATGTATTGCAAGGTTAGTTTTCTTTTCCTTTTCTGGTCATAACTATAGAAAATGGCACAAAAAGCGAGATGAGAGATGAGCGCATGGTGCAATGAAATTAGAGGAGGTGGCTCCAGCATGTCAGTGCATGTTGGGTCTTCAGTGTCCCTTCAAGGACCGAGTGAGTGAGTGGCCGGGTTGCTCTTGGCTGCTGTACATGCTCAAACCAAAACCTCTCAGTGAAGGATGAGGACGCTTTAGTGGAGTACTGCCTGCACTGTGAAGGATGAGGATGCTTTAGTGGAGTACTGCCTGCACTGTGAAGGATGAGGACGCTTTAGTGGAGTACTGCCTGCACTGTGAAGGATGAGGACGCTTTAGTGGAGTACTGCCTGCACTGTGAAGAATGAGGATGCTTTAGTGGAGTACTGCCTGCACTGTGAATTGTGAGGACGCTTTAGTGGAGTACTGCCTTTACTGTGCAGACCATGCGTTCCAGCTCACCAAGGCCTGGCTGCTGGCGTATGCCCCCACACATCTGTATTAAGCATGAGGACCCCAGAGAACATCGACCAGAGATCCACCTGTGCAACACTGGAGACAGCGATGCGCTACTTTGACCACTAGAGACAGTGATGCGCTACTTTGACCACTAGAGACAGCGATGCGCTACTTTGACCACTGGAGAGAGTATGAGAGACTCCTATGAGAGAAGGAACAGCAGTCTGAGGCAAAGGAGCAGAGGGCCTAACAGCGGAGGCAGCGAGCCAACAACATTGGCCCAGGGATCACTCACCCACCATCCGCCCACCACACCCACCGTGGTTCCTGCTCTCAGCCCCACCAGATACCACCACTGCTCTGCTCGCCGTCTCCTCATAAGCCAGGTGGGGCCCCTCAGCTCCTGCCTCCTCCTCCAACCTTTCCGCATCCACCTCCTCATCCAAAGGAGGGCTCCAGCACCGACATGGAGTTTCAGTGACTATTAATATCTATCTAAAAATCCACATTTTAAATGTGCATTTCTTGCAGGTCAGAAGGGAAAAGGCAGTCAGCTGGAGGGGGCAAAAAAACAGCCAAGGCAGAAGATAACGGTAAAATAGTATTACCATGACGACCAGTGCCCCCTGTGTAGCATGACGATCATTGCCCCCTGTGTACCATGATGACCAGTACCCCCCCTGTACCATGACGATCATTGCCCCCTGTGTACCATGATGACCAGTATCCCCTGTGTACCATGGATGACGGCAATGATGGCCGTTTTATGTCCTGGCTGAAGAGTGAATATGTTATGATGAATGTGTGTATGAATGTGAGTGTGTAAGTGAGTGAGAGAGAGCTGATGATTTATCATTTATTAATCTATGTATTTTCATCTATTTATGTATCTATCATTGCCAAATAAATAAAATATCAGTAAGTAAGTGCATTTATTAAAATAAATAATTTCTACAAATAGAGGTCTACCACAGCTCGATGGTGTTTTAAGCCCCCACCGTCGACTTCAAGGCAGCGCTGCGACCGTCAACTTCAAGGCACCTAACCTTAACCCTTGTGTCTTCCATGCAGCGCTGCCTAAAGGCTCTAACACACAACTTAACCACTTTGTTCTGAAAAGTGAATAATTATGTATAAAATGTCTTCATATGTAAAAATATGATAAATTCTCAACATATCCATTCCTACCTGGTAAAAATATGATAAAATCTCAACATATCCATTCCTACATGGTAAAAATATGATAAAATCTCAACATATCCATTCCTACATGGTAAAACCATCGAGGTAAAACGTGTTCATATCTGTCTGTGTGGCTTCTAAAACCCATAACCTTTTTTTGCTGAATTGATTATTCTTTGGTTATTTTCAAATGCACACACACTTGTTCTGCACAAACACGCACGCACACACACAGACACACACACACATGCGCACACACACACACGCACACACGCTGACACACCCTTACCATGAGTAGATGCAGCCAGCAGCACTAGAAGTCCCAACACAGTTTTCATCCTGGTCTGGAACACAGTGTCTTGATGAGTCTAGTTCCCTCACATACACATAGCAGATGAACACTCTCTCAGACACACAACCTGCTGAGCCCCTGAGACTCGGATGTGCTGAGTGTGTGTGTGTGAGTGAGTGTGGGTGATGACACTTACACAAGCAGGTGTATGCAGTCTGAATGATGGGAAATGTGTCGAGTTGGTGAAGTTGTTCTCTTTATAGAGATGAGAAAGAGGAACATACATAGAAACACACACACATCTGTGGAAACAGACACACATACACCCCCCCCCCCCCCCCTCACACACACAAAATTGAAAGTATACTTAAAATTGAAAGTATTTATACTGGTATACTTGTGTTTCTTGTTGAGTTCTCCGGCCGTCTTCCTCCACCTGTGTGAACGTGAGATCTAAGTTCTCGCTGTTCTCCACCTGTGTGAACGTGAGATCTAAGTTCTCGCTGTTCTCCACCTGTGTGAATGTGAGATCTAAGTTCTCGCTGTTCTCCACCTGTGTGAACGTGAGATCTAAGTTCTCGCTGTTCTCCACCTGTGTGAACGTGAGATCTAAGTTCTCGCTGTTCTCCAGCTCTGTGAACGTGAGATCTTGGTATTCTCACTCCTGAGTCTCGACCATGTGCCTATTTTAAGGTTGCTGTCATTCATAACCACATTTTGTTCTGCTTCCCGTAATCCCTGGATTTGCCTCTTTTTCTGTTTCAAATGTAAGTCAATGAACAATCATTAAGAAGATATCAATTAGAAAAAGTAACCGTGTGTGTGTGTATTGTGTGTACTGTATGTGTGTGTCCACTGTGTGGGCCTTGAGTGTGTGTGTGTGTGTGTGTGTGTGTGTATCCATTCTGTGGGCCTTGAGTGTGTGTGCGCTGTGGGCCCTGAGTGTGTGTGTGTCCTCTCTAGGGGGCCTGAGTGTGTGTATGTGTGTGTGGGTCCACTCTGTGGGCCCTGTGTGTGTGTGTCCCTCCACTCTGTGGGGCCTGACTGTGTGTGTTTGTGTCCTAAATGGGGCCTGAGTGTGTGTGTGTGTGTGTGTGTCCTCTATAGGAGGCCTGAGTGTGTGTGTGTGTGTGTGTGGGTCCACTCCGTGGGCCCTGTGTGTGTGTGTGTGTGTCCCTCCACTCTGTGGGGCCTGACTGTGTGTGTTTGTGTCTATGGCGATAGAAAAGTGCCATAAAGCACTCGAGCGATAAAACATGTGTCATGAGCTCTCTCTCTGCCTGGTAACACGTGCTGATTGAAGTCTGATGACCTCCACCTGTTCCTGCTCTGCTCTGCCTCACCCTCGTTAACCTACCAGCTGCACTGCAACCAGCACCAGTTACCTGCCTGTTTTGGAAAACGCCTCTGACTCTTTGCCTGTGATCCCAGACCCGCTCGACTACTTCTGTGTTCTCCAGCCCCGGTAATCTTGACCTGCCTTCCGTCCCTCTTCTACGAATACCGCCTAGTCCTTGACTGTACTGCTGCTTCGTTTCAATTGCTGTTGTGTGTGTGCTTCCCCCAGGACTTCCCGGATCATCCAGCTCCTGCCATCGCTGTTCGGCTACTGGGGGAACACACACACGCAGACTCTTGGAACTCCTGTACCCCCCCCGGAACCCCCTTAACCCCCAACCCTTAAATAAACTTTTGAACGTGACGCTTTTGTGGTCCTCGTCCTGTTTGGTGTCTGACAGTACGATCTGACCAAACATGGACCCAGCGCACGGTCGAACCAGCATGGAAACCGACGAACCAGAACCACCCACCGCCATGCAACGCCTGGAAGAGACAGAGAGAGAGGCCAACCGCAACACTGCTGACATTGCCTCCCTACTTCAAGCCGGCTACCAACAGCGTCAGCAGTTCCAGCAGCAACAGCAACAACTTGCAATGATCATTCAACTTCTCACCAACCTTTCTTCTCTGCTTGCTCCCACCGGCCCAGCCCCAGCCAGCCTGCTCACCGGCCCAGCACCCGAGTCTCCTGCCCAGTCCACTGCTGCCGTGGCTGCCGGAGCCCCAGAACCCAGGATCGGCAATCCAGAGCGGTTCAGCGGCGACCCAACCCAGGTACGGGCGTTCCTGACGAGCTGCCGTGTCCAGTTTACCCTGCAACCCAGGACTTTTGCCACTGAAGGGGCGAGGGTCGGTTACGTGATCACTCACCTGACGGGCCGAGCTCGACTCTGGGGAACGGCGGAGTTCGAGCGCCAGACCCCAGCATGTGCAACCTTCAACCTATTCGCAGAGGAGATGCTCAAGGTATTCGATTTGGAATCCACAACAGCCGAGGCATCTCGGATCCTGATGAGTATTCGCCAAGGCAGAAGGACTGTTGCAGATTACTCCATTGACTTTCGGACTGTGGCAAGTCGGAGCTCCTGGAACATGGAAGCATTGGTGGATGCCTTCCTCCACAGCCTGGCGGACTACATAAAGGACGAGCTGGTTTCCCATGATCAACCCCCCACTCTTGATGAAGCCATTGCTCTGGCTGTCCGCATCGACCGCAGGATCCAGGCCCGCCGTCGTGAGAGAGGGCGCCAGAGTCCATCCACTAGCACACGGAGTGTTCCAACTGCCCTTCTGTCCGCACCTGCCACACCATCTAGCCAGCCGGACCAGTCTGAACCGATGGAGATCGGCCGCGCCTCCCTAACCCCTGCAGAGCGCCAGCGACGCATCACCTCCAACTTGTGCCTGTACTGTGGTGGTGATGGTCATCGAGTCGCCACCTGTCCAGCAAAAGCCGGAGCTCACCAGATGTAGGAGGAATCTGGATGAGCTCAATGAACATTCAGCCCTCCATCAGCCGTAAACCCCTCATCCAAGTCTGTCTTCACCTGTCTGATTCCACCCACACCCTGGCAGCCCTGGTGGACTCTGGCGCAGAAGCAAACATTATTGACACAGGACTTGCTCGTCAGCTGGGCTTGGAAAGCCATCGCTTGTCCACTCCTGTTCCAGCCCGGGCCCTGGACGGTCACGTAATTGGCACAGTTACCAGCGTCACAGCCCCCATCTCAATGATGGTGTCAGGAAACCACCGAGAGACCATCCGCTTCCACCTGCTCAGCTCTCCAGGCCAACCCCTAATCCTGGGCTACCCTTGGCTCCGTCTCCACAATCCTCACCTCGATTGGGCCTCCGGAACTGTGAAAGAGTGGGGAAATGCCTGCCACCTGACCTGTTTGCGTGCTGCCGCGCTGCCCCCCGGCTCAGTACCCCCCAGCACTGCCCCCGACATTTCTAATGTCCCTGAATGTTACCATGGCCTCCGAGAGGTGTTCAACAAGATCAAAGCCACATCTCTGCCCCCACACCGTCCGTACGACTGTGCCATTGATCTCCTCCCTGGGACTGCTCCACCCAAAGGTCACCTCTACTCACTATCCCCTCCTGAAAGAAAAACTATGGAGGATTACATCAGGGACTCCCTGGCAGCTGGACTCATCCGCCCGTCTTCCTCTCCTGCTGGTGCCGGGTTCTTCTTCGTGGGAAAGAAAGATGGTTCTCTTCGCCCCTGCATTGATTATCGAGGTCTGAATGATATCACAGTGAAGAACCGGTACCCTCTGCCTTTACTCACCTCTGCTTTTGAGTTGCTCCAGGGATCCACTATTTTCACCAAACTGGACCTTAGAAATGCTTACCACCTAGTGCGAGTAAGGGAGGGTGACGAGTGGAAGACTGCATTCAACACCCACACCGGCCATTATGAGTACCTGGTAATGCCATTTGGTCTCACCAACGCCCCAGCGGTATTCCAGGCGCTGGTGAATGATGTGCTGCGGGACATGCTGAATAAATTCGTCTTCGTGTACCTGGACGACATCTTAATTTTCTCCAGAACTCTGTCCGAACACACCCGTCATGTCCAGCTGGTTCTTCGGCGGCTCCTGGAGAACTCGCTCTATGTCAAAGCGGAGAAATGCGAGTTCCATGCTCAGACTGTGTCATTCCTGGGATACATCGTCGCTGAAGGCAATATCCAGATGGACCCCGCAAAGGTCTCGGCAGTTACCTCCTGGCCAGTTCCGAGGAATAGGAAGATGTTGCAGCAATTCCTCGGTTTTGCCAATTTCTACCGGAAATTCATCCGGAACTACAGCTCCGTCGCCGCTCCCCTCACAGCTCTGACCAGCATCAAACACCCCTTTTTCTGGACCCCAGAGGCCAACACAGCCTTTCATACCCTCAAGGCCCGGTTCACCACTGCCCCCATCCTCCAGATGCCGGATTCAGACCGGCAGTTCGTTGTCGAGGTGGATGCCTCAGACGTGGGAGTCGGGGCCATACTCTCTCAACGGGCAGAGGAGGACAACAAGTTGCACCCCTGTGCATTTTTCTCTCGCCGGCTTTCACCTGCAGAGCGCAATTATGATGTTGGAAACCGTGAGCTGTTGGCTGTAAAGCTTGCCCTGGAGGAGTGGCGTCACTGGCTGGAGGGGTCCACTGTTCCGTTCCTGGTCTGGACCGATCACAAAAACCTCGAATACATCCGCAATGCCAAACGTCTTAACCCCAGACAGTCCCGCTGGGCCTTGTTTTTCACCAGATTCAACTTCACCCTGTCATACCGCCCAGGTTCTCGGAACACCAAGCCGGACGCTCTCTCCCGTCAGTTTCATAAGGATGACGCCCCTTCCCAGGAACCTGCATCAATTCTGCCCGATCCCTGCGTCGTAGCTGCCCTGACCTGGGATATCGAGGAGGAAATTCAAGAGGCCCTCCGTGACCATCCCAGTCCCAGTGCATGCCCAGACGGTCGTCTCTTCGTCCCAGAGAATTTGAGGTCCCGGGTCATACAGTGGGGACACAACTCCCGCCTTGCCTGCCACCCGGGCTCCGCCCGCACCTGCCATCTCCTTGCCCAGCGCTTCTGGTGGTCTTCTTTGAGAAGGGATGTCCGAGAATTTGTCCGTGCCTGCCCCACCTGCAATCAGAACAAGTCCTCCACTCGGCCCCCCGCTGGTTTACTCCAGCCCTTGCCTGTGCCCACACGACCCTGGTCCCACGTCTCCTTGGACTTTGTAACTGGCCTCCCACCATCAGGTGGGATGACGGTCATTCTCACTGTGGTTGACCGGTTCAGCAAGATGGCACACTTCATTCCCCTCCCTAAACTGCCATCTGCCAGAGAGACTGCCCAGGCTGTTCTTGATCATGTCTTCCGTCTACACGGGCTGCCCAGGGATGTTGTCTCTGACCGAGGCCCGCAATTCACCTCTACATTCTGGAAGGAGTTCTGCCGTCTTCTAGGGGCCACAGTGAGTCTCACCTCTGGGTTCCACCCCCAGTCCAATGGTCAATCCGAGCGGGCAAACCAGGAGCTGGAGAAGGCGCTGCGGTGCATGGTTTCTCGCAAACCCCAGGCTTGGGCACAACAACTGATGTGGATAGAGTATGCTCACAACTCCCTCACCTGCTCTGCCACTGGTATGTCACCTTTCCAGTGTGTGTATGGCTACCAGCCCCCCCTGTTCCCCAGCCAGGAAGGAGATGTGTCCTGCCCGTCTGCCCTCGCCTATGCCCGCCGTTGCCGTCGTACCTGGTCACAAGCTCGTGCCACGCTACTCAAGTCAGCTGTCAGCTATGCCACTGGGGCTAACCGCCGAAGATCGCCGGCACCCGCCTACCGTGTTGGCCAGAAGGTGTGGCTGTCAGCCAAGGATCTCCCACTGCGGGTGGAATCGCGTAAACTGGCACCTCGATTCCTCGGCCCGTTCCCTATCCAGAGGGTCATCAGCCCAACCGCAGTCCGGCTCCAGTTGCCAACCTCCATGAGGGTGCACCCTACTTTCCATGTTTCGAAAGTCAAGCCGACGCATGAAAGCCCGCTGGTCCCCGTGCCGCTTCCTCCTCCTCCTCCTCGCCTCGTTGACGGTGGGCTGGTGTACACCGTTCGACGCCTGCTTCGGTCCAGACGGCGAGGTAGGGGCCTCCAGTATCTCGTAGACTGGGAGGGCTATGGACCTGAGGAGAGAACCTGGGTGCCAGCCAGTCGGATTGTGGACCGGACACTCATCACCGACTTCCACCGTCTGCATCCTGATCAACCTGCAATCCGTAGGGGCCGCCCCAGAGGGGTCCCTAACCGTCCTGCCCGCCCGGCTTCCTGTCCTGTGCCTGACCCTGACCCTGTCTCGGTACCTGTCCCGTCTTCTGTCCACGACCCTCCAGCTCCCTCCGAGGATGAGGAGGTTCACTCGGACCGCTCGGAGGAATTCTAGCCCTCCACCGGCTCCCCTCCGCCCTCCCGACGTGGTGTCACTCTTGGGGACTTCTGGGGCCGTCCCTTAGGGGGGGGGTTCTGTCATGAGCTCTCTCTCTGCCTGGTAACACGTGCTGATTGAAGTCTGATGACCTCCACCTGTTCCTGCTCTGCTCTGCCTCACCCTCGTTAACCTACCAGCTGCACTGCAACCAGCACCAGTTACCTGCCTGTTTTGGAAAACGCCTCTGACTCTTTGCCTGTGATCCCAGACCCGCTCGACTACTTCTGTGTTCTCCAGCCCCGGTAATCTTGACCTGCCTTCCGTCCCTCTTCTACGAATACCGCCTAGTCCTTGACTGTACTGCTGCTTCGTTTCAATTGCTGTTGTGTGTGTGCTTCCCCCAGGACTTCCCGGATCATCCAGCTCCTGCCATCGCTGTTCGGCTACTGGGGGAACACACACACGCAGACTCTTGGAACTCCTGTACCCCCCCCGGAACCCCCTTAACCCCCAACCCTTAAATAAACTTTTGAACGTGACGCTTTTGTGGTCCTCGTCCTGTTTGGTGTCTGACAACATGTATACGGGCGTATTATATTATTTCACACTCGTAGATACTAACTGCGAGCGTGTAAATACTCTCTGCACGCACGCACTCAGAGGAAACTGCTCCCCGAGTGAAACTCCTAAATTTGATGTCTCAGCTGTGATCCTACACACCACATCCTTTCTGAAAATGTTTATTCAAATATCTGACATAAAATGGGTTGCTCTGCTATTAACTGAAGCCTACTAACCGACACTAAGACTTCGCTCCAGTTTTTCAGGTAAGTGACATTCCACTACTATTTGACGTAGATGTTAGCATTATAGCATCCATGTTAGTGAGTGGGCACTGTATAGGCTACGTTAGCGTCAAATCACTTCAAATAAGTTTATGTCGAAAATAATGACCGAATGGCTGAAGCACACACATAAATTTAGTTAACTGGAATAAAGTTAAGGTTAGTGAAAACCATATTGTGCTCCCATTGTGAGTTAGCTTAACGTTTGCCATACTAGCCAGGTGTTTGAGTCAATAATCAGACAGCTGTAACGTTAATTCACGTTAAAACATACTGGGGCAAATGTGTTCTCGTCAAAAAAAAAACTTTTGTAAATACTCTCTGTGGGAATGCTTAGTCCGTTGTCAATTATAGTCTTTGGGTTGTCACATTTATGATAAAAAAAAGCGTTCGTTCGGATGACAACTTCAGCCGAAGCATTAGCTAGCGGAGGTAAAATTGTGAACTAATATGAACCATTGACTAGCAGCTACGTTGAACATGGAGCTGATAACGAGCGATAACGTTAGCTAGTCACCATAACTGTTGTTAGTTATAACTGACATCTGAAACTCTTATTGATGCCGTTTATTTGTTAAACACAAATTTGAATCTCTTCCACTTCATATTCAATTAGTCCACCCCACTAAGTCCACGTATGTAGGTGATCCAGACAGGCTGGGTGCTGGAGAGGGCTCTGGACTTTTAACTTCACTTCTCGTCTGTGCAGTCGACTCCGAAGCATCACTTCAGCACTGATTCCATGGTACTTTGACATTTTTCATACATTTAAATGGAGCAACCTACTGGATTCAGTAGGCCTAACTGTCTATTCCAGACATGGTTAGCATATTGAACAAACATGAATGCATTTCAAACATTTAGAGTGGCCTTTTATTGTGAGCAGTCCAGGGCACATCTAGATAGATAGATAGATAGATACTTTATTGATCCCCAAGGGGAAATTCAAGACAACATCTGTGCAATACTTATCATTACATCTTTTGATAAGTCACACATGGAAAGTAGTTGTATTATGCCTTTAAATCAGCAGGTTTTGGTTGGATACAGATTGGATAATTAAAGAATATGGCATCAGTGACTGGCTATTGATTGACTGGACCTTGGCCTAACTGTTAATAACTACCTCAATAGGGTGTAGATATGAGCTTACACTGTTCCACTGAAAACACAAAAATACAAGAAATGGTTATTCTACAGAACTTTGAATACACCAAATTTGGTTTTGCTTATTGCCTGCATAAACAGGACATGTGCAATAGTTGAATATGCCTGTCCTGTCCCCATTCAGCTAAGTGTTGTGTGAGTTTGTTCATTATAAATATTGGGAGTATTTCTTTATTTGTGAGCACTTGTTCATAGTTTGCAGTAAGTTCAAGGATGTGACATATACCAATATTTCTGTTTTCAGATCTGGAACATTTTGAAATCCTACCAGATGAGGCACAAGTCATTGAGCAGTGGCAGCTTCTGACTTCAAGGACTTTGTTCACCAGCAGACCCCTTGATGATTTAAAGTGATCTAATATGTATTGACTATGTACTAGCTTAGTACAGATTAGTTTTTGTTATTTTAGTTTCACAAATTCAGTGGTTACCTGTAATGCTCAAGATATACAAGTAAAAAAAATCACCTTTACTTCTGCATCTGTGTCTTCAATTCAAGCTACTGACTGAAGCTGACGGATTTGTATAAATGTTTTTGAGAGCACAGGCAAATTGGTTTGGCATGAGTTTTAATGTAATTCACAGTTCAGAAAAGTTCCATAAACATTTCCAAGTGCAAGTTCAGTGCCATCAACAGCAAGTTTGCTTTCTGATATTTAAAGAACAGAAATGGGTTTGGCATAATTAAAGGGTAGGTAACAGTCCATCAATAGACATTTGAACAAACAGTAAATATCAGTTCCAGTTTTATAGATAAAATGAACAATAACTGATTGGAAGAACTGATCCTTTGAACTGATTGAAAAACGGCTGATTTAACTGATTGAGAGCAGTGGGAGTTAAGAGGGGCTCAAGTATTCATGGCATAGGAGGTACAATTCCCTAGCGGTCATGTCCAGGTCGCTCTGGTCAAGGAGGGCCTGAACATCTTCCGTTTGTTCCTCGCTCACCGGACAGTCAATGTGAGGAACCACTATCACTCCTTCTGCCTCACCATTGTGGTCCATGGCAATATCCAAGTCAATGTCTGGCTCCTCAATGTCCTAGAAGAGAAGAAGCAGAATTTTACAGGCTGATAGTCTATCCTTCCAGAATAGCCATCTGACATATTAGTACTTGTTTGCATAGAACAAACCAAACCTGACCCAATTATAAGACACTGTACAAGGTTTTAACACTTAACAATATTTAGAAAACATGCCTTAATGTTTTCTGACTGGTCAATATCTGTGGTCATCAAACCCAGGCACCACAACTGCTCAGGAGTCCTGTTAAAAATAAACACATAAAAGTTAAAACTAAAACTACACAGGACATGCTGATATTTAAGCAATGAATAATTTCTATGTGTGTTGAGACACATAAGGTGTGTGTGTACGGCAATTCCATTACCAGTTAAGCTAATTTCACTCTCCAAAATTACAGCTTGACTATGGATATTTAATACATAAGTAAATTGTGACCGACATACCTCCATACTGGATACTGGAACAGAAACTCTGTGAAATCTGTGTCACAGATGTAAGGGCACAAACATGAGGGGTGAGGAGAAATGCGTAAGAATCAACTATTTGACCAATGCTACAACCAGCAAGTTTCTAAACTAGTATTTACGATCAATTAATGTGTTTTTTCTAATTTAACAAACAGAATATGCACGTTAACCCTACAATAGTTCAGTTAGCCTAATAACCTAATATTATGCTAATCCAGCCAGACAAGGAGCTAACTAAAGTTAACGTTAGCTATTCGCTAGCGTTAGCTACTGTACGGTTAACATTACAGACTAAGTAATAACGTTCTAGACTACGACTAATGTTGATGTTAAGCTACACTAACATATTTCTCAGAAATGTTTTTTTCTCTAATTTAACAAACAGAATGTGCACGTTAACCTTACAATAGGTCAGTTAGCCTAATGACCTAATTGTTGCCAGCAGCCAGCCAGACATGGAGCTAACTAAAGTTAACGTTAGCTATTCGCTAGGTCCTAGCGGTTAACATTACAGACTAATAATAAAGCTTTATTTCAGACTAAGTAATAACGTTCTAGACTATACAAAGAAGACCAATGTTGAAGTTAAGCTACACTAACATATTTCTCAGAAAACATACTCAGATGAAGACAGACATCACAAATGCCCGAATTCAGCCAAGGGATTCTTACCTGAAGAGACCTCTGCCCCTATTTTTTACAGTCTAGAATGCTCTGCCCACTGCCAGACGCCGTTTAGTTGTCTTCTTCGCAGCAGCAGACTTCTTCGACTGAGGAGGGCTGTCAATCAAATTTCACTCTTCAAACACGGCCAATCACAGCAGAGCTAGTACCAAACCTGGTTACCGCCCCCAAGTAAAGCAGAAATTCACTTTGCGCGAGCAGACATCACCTTCGAGAGAGCAGAGTGATTTTCGAGTGAGCGCTGTTCAGATTCCTCCTCGCAGAGAGTATTTGCACGCTCGCAGTTAATATCTACGAGTGTGAAATAATATAATACGCCCGCATGCATGTTTTATCGCTCGAGTGCTTTATGGCACTTTTCTGTCGCCATATGTGTCCTCTATGGGGCCTGAGTGTGTGTGTCTGTCTGTGCCTCTCTGTGTGTGTGTGTGTCCACTCTGTGGGCCCTAAGTGTGTGTGTGTCCTCTATAGGGGCCTGAATGTGTGTGAGTGTGTGTGTGTGTCCTCTATAGGGGCCTGAATGTGTGTGAGTGTGTGTGTGTGTCCACTCTGTGGGGCCTGGCTGTGTGTGTTTGTGTCCTCTATGGGGCCTGAGTGTGTGTGTGTCCTCTATAGGGGTCTGAATGTGTGTGAGTGTGTGTGTGTTTGTCCACTCTGTGGGGCTTCAGTGTGTGTGAGTGTTTGTTTGTGTGTGTGTGTCTCCTCTGTGGGCCCTGTGTATGTGTGTGTGTGTGTGTGTGTGTCCTCTGTGCGCCCTGAGTGTGTGTGTGTGTGTGTGTGCGTGTGTGTCTCCTCTGTGGGCCATGAGTATGTGTGTGTGTATGTGTGTCTCCTCCGTGGGGCCTAAGTGTGTGGGTTCAAATCGTGGCTTTCCCCCTTCAGCACTAAACCCCAAGTTGCATCGGGGACAATGTAATCTACTTTGGATTAAAAGTGTCTGCTAAATGATTAAATGTAAATGTAATGCATGTGTGTGTTTATGTGCCCATGGGCACGTTCACTAATGCATGTGTGTGTTTATATGCCCATGGGCATGTTCCCTGTAGAGTGGGCAGTGTGGCGGAGTGCCATATGTGGGGGTGGGCAGTGTGGCGGAGTTCCATCACTATGGTTACAGTACAACAACCAGGGATCCCACTCTAAGTCTAATGTAAAATTCCATGACTTTTACCTGACTTTCCCTGACAAAAAAACTGAAACTCCATGACCTACTATAATGAACGGTACAATATACCGACCAAAGAATTCAGAGCAGCTACAGAGCATTCAAGAATCTTTTACTTTTTTAGGAAGATGATTAAATGGGCATTGAATAAACAAAGTTTGGCTAATCACAACTACTCAAACAAGCAGTAAAGCTAATAACCAGATATACACCAATTCTGCAGGGAAATATATCTGTATTAATGTATTTCGGCAAGTCAATTTTAAACTGCTACAATAAAAATCCCTGATATTCCATGCCTTTGTCCCAAGAATGATCAAATTCCCTGACTTTCCATGTCTGGAATAAACTTTCTAAAATCCATGATATTCCAGAAATTCGATGACCCATGGGAACCCTGAACAACAGCCTGGCTGTCCTACTGAATTCAATATAAGAGTGTGTTATCTTCTCTAGATAAAATCCCAAGTCAAGTGTGTCACTTCATAGCTATGTCAGTTATGGTCAAGCATTTAACTGGACCATAACCTGATAATACAACTGTATACACACACACATACCCACACACACACACACACACACACATTGGCACAGCCCTCACTGTCGTGGGTCCACGTGAGCATACACACTGTTGTCCTGCTGTGCAGGTGTGTGTGTGTGTACTCGCACTTCCCCGTACTCCACCGTCTCTGCTGGTGTGTGTGTGTCACCTGGAGCTCGACGCTTATAAGCCGACACCTCCGCATACTCCAACTCATATGCCTCCGCTGGAGGGAAAGAGAGAGAGGGAGGGAGAGAGGGATGGAGAGAAAGAGGAAGAGAGGGATAGAGAGAAAGAGATGGAGAGAGAGGGAGGGATGGAGAGAGAGGGAGGGATGGAGAGAGAGAGGAGACACATTAAACTATTGAACAAGCTCAATTTGTGTGTGTGTGTGTGTGTTAGTGTTAATTTCGTCAGACGAGACGAGAGGAAATATGTTCGTCAACAACCTTTTTTGAGTATGACTAAGACGAGACGACGACGAGACGGCACTAATGTCCTGAAACACTAACTAAGACTATCTTAAGATGCATTGTTGTTGACGAAAAAAGAAGAGACTAAAATGTTTTGCATGAAATAAAAACTAAGATAAAATCTCTCTTCATTTTCGTCTACAAAATGAGAAGACAGAATATCTAGCTGTTACGTTTTCAAAATATTCCGAATGAGTTCATGCTCCTGTAGGCTAGTCTATGTGCGGTTGCTGCAACCCTGTGGCTGCAACACAAAACTACATGGAACAAGAACACCGGAGATTTCTGCCAGAGTTAAGCTAACTACCTAGCTTTATGACACAATGCTACATACCCAGAAGTTGAAGCTTCTCTCATACAAACTAACATCCCCCAGAATGTCCATACGAAAATGTTTAGCATGTAATGTCAACTATTTGACTAGTTACACTGATGATGCAAAGTTTGCTAGCAAGTTAGCTATGGATAAGATGGAGAGTTTGTTTGGGGAATGTGTTGCCTTTTGGGCGCATATCGCCATCTAGCGTGGCGGAGTAAAACATTAATACTTGGGTCTACGACAGTGTTTCTTAAACTTTTTCAGACGAAGGACAACTTAACTAACCCTAGCTAAAAAAAAAGAAAGATTAGACCTACTTCACCAGTATATTAGTCTACACAATAGGCCTACTCACTGAACCACCTTGCTTATTGTCTTTGCACTTTGCTTATTGTGTCAGAGGATTCATATGATTTAAACTGGCATATCTTACATAGACAGTGTTGCAGAACTGTTTGGATTTACATACAAGTTGGTTCAATATTGCAAACAACTCATCTATATTATATTTTACCACGTCTGCTCGCGGACCACTTGGGATAGCTTGCGGACCACCACACTTTGAGAAACACTGGTCTACGAATATCATGACAGTGGTCCAGTCAAATCTTTTACTGTCTATAGTCAAATCCCAGCCGAGCTATAATTGTAGCTTGACTTACCTGTGCATGTAAACATACTGACTGACAAAAAATCAGAATGAGTAATTATAACAGACGAGTAGCTCTGTGGACACACAATATTGTTGGAAAATTGAGATGTGTGAAACACTATTTGACTCAAATGGTAATCAGAAATAATTTGTTATAAAAAAAAAGACTAAACTGTTTTGACTAAAACTGACTAAGACTAAGATACCTTTAGTTTTCATTTGACTAAAACTAGACTAAAATGACGAGACTTTTAGTCGACTAAAACTTGACTAACAAAAATGATATTTGAATGACTAAATATGACAAAGACTAAAAAGGACATTTCGTCACAAGACTAAGACTAAATTAAAAATAGGTGAGGTAACGCTTTAGAATAACATGTGCTTATTAGGTATTAACAGTGCATAATAAGCAGTTAACAATTCATTACTAACAGTTAGTTAACTGTTGTTATCCTTTAATAACATTAACTAACTGTTAACATGCAGCTTGTAAGTGTTAATAAGCAGCCTTTTAAGTTGCTTACAAGCATATTTGTTAACAGTTGTAAGTGTTAACAAGCAGCTTGTTAATGGTGTATAAGACAAAGAGGTGGATAACTAATACGCTTATAAGACCTTTCTTACCTATTTGTAGTACATTTTGCAGCCCCCCAATCTAAAGCGAGGACCATGTAGCCTATAGTTCCACAAGCCCAACCTTCTATCTCTCTATATACTGTATCTCTCTATCTAGCTTGGTTTAGCTGTGAGAAATGCACCTTCAAAATTGTTGCAGTGAGCAGGACCCGAACCGCGGTCTCCCGCGTCAGGGGGTGCATCGCTACTTTTTGGGTTCGGACGCAACTCTGTCGGAGGCGGGCCGGGTTCGGACAGAAATTTGCGGCCCGATCCGCACTCTAGTGTGTGTGTGTGTGTAAGATGTTCCTCCTTGATAAACTCACCTGCTGGAGGCTTCCTGCTCTTGCATCTGCTCCTCCTGTTCGCCGTGGCAACATCAGAATACACCACCTCCTGGGCTTCCACACCTGATGAAGTCACGCATGCAGACAACGCACAACATGGAAAGTGTGTGTGCCTGTATGTGTGTGCGTGTGTGTGTGTGTGTGTGCGCATGTGTGTGCGCGTGTGTGTGTATGTGTGTGTGTGTGTGTCTGTGTGTACGTGCGATCCTGCGCAGGTGTGTTTGTTGTTATATTACCTTGCATGTCTGATCTTCTGGTGTTGCTAGTTACCTTGACATACACTACACCATCAGGGTCTTCCTTTACTGCAGACACACACACACAGACACACACACACACACACCTTTAGTCCTGTGTGTTGATTACTGCAGCATGTAAACAGGTTGAACTCAAACATAAGACTCTAAGGTTGAGCATCCATGTATGTCTCAGCTGCAGCTCCAACATGCAAATGAATAAAAATGTATGTGTGTGTGTGTGTCTGTGTGTGTGTGTGTGTGTGTGTGTGTCAGAGGCTTTCTGACCTGGTGTGTGTGTATTTCTCCTTTTCCTCCAGATGTAGAACATCCACGCAGCAACACACAGACACACAAGGATGAACACCAGGAAGGATGACACATAAATCACTGCAGTGTATGAGAGAAGACACACACACACACACTGTTACAACCTGCTCTGAGCCGCAACACATAGGGAATGGGGACAACAGAGAAAACTTTAACAGATAAAGTATTTAACAGATTTGACTAGGATAACATAATGTTTGCAGTCTGAATAAACGCAATTCCAATAGTTTTTTACAATAGTTTATTTTGCTTGCCAGTTACAAAATCTGCATGATACAACTGTCATGGGTAGTTTTCTACTGCAATATTTCTCGTTTTTTTTCCGGGAATAAAATGTCAAATGGGCAGCCAAGAGTAATATTACTCATTTCATTACTATGACTTTATAGAGGTCTCAGTGCAATACTGACTATCTTATAATCTTTATAGGGGTCTCAGGAAAGTGCAATACTGACTATTTTATAATCTTTATAGGGGTCTCGGTGCAATACTGACTATCTTATAATCTTTATAGGGGTCTCAGATGGGCAGTGTCGTAAATTGACGTTAAAAACAGGATTATCATCTGCACATGCGGGAACATGTTGCACATGCACAGAACAGCTCGGGCACCGACAGCCATGTCACATAGCGCATGCGTTATGTTGCACATTATGGCAAAGGGGACATGCAGCTCGTCATGCGTTTCCCAAAGTATATGCACCAATAAAATAAAGTACATTAAATAATTTAAATTATTAATAAAAGCAATAATTGCATGAAATACAGGTTGTTCACAAGTATCGAAGCTTGAGTCCGAGTCAAGTCTAAAGTCTTTTGAGGTGAGTTGCAAGTCAAGTCTGAAGTCACTGTTTTTGTGACTCGAGTCCCCATCATCTGTGTAACATCATGAAACAGACGGAGAATAAGTACATTTGTTTGTATTGAGAAGTGATTCTGTCATAGTTTTTGCACAAATTAAAGCAGAAATACACCAAATGGTGAATAAAATGTTCAAGTGTAATGAAGTCTTGGATTTGTTATTTACCTATTCAGATTCTGAAGGAGAATTTCTGCCTTTTGGAGATGACAATTGATCGTTTATAGACTGATAGTCATGGTGTGTCTGTGAATGGAGGTGCGTCTTTGTGTGTGTACGACAGTGTCTCTAAGCATACAATGTGTATTTCGACTCTTTGTCCAACATAGCTGGAGGTGGCAGTGGGAAACGTGATGATGTACAGACAGCAGGAGGAGTAAAAATAGGGCTCTGAAGAACTACAAAGTTACCCAAGATAGGAACAGATTTGACTACATAGAGACTATTTTATGGTATAGGCTAGTATATAGGCCTTGTGGTTATGGTATAGGCTAGTATATAGGTATTGTGGTTATAGTATATTTTATGGTATAGGCTAGTATATAGGCCAGTGATGTCATGATATGCAAATTAGATGAATACATACCCCCATAAACTTTTGATCATACTCTGATTTTTCACATTTACAGTTGGACTTTATCTCTGACCAAATTCAAGCCTTTTGAAATGTTGATGTCAAAATCCAGTGTTGTTTTTTTTAAACCTTGGCGCCTAAAGATACTGATGACGGTAATAGCCGCACAGTGAGATGACCGTCTTACCTGAGACTGGGCGCTCTGTGTGGGCAGAGGGGAGGGTGTGGTTAGCTGGTGGAGTGGTGGAGGCACCTGAAAGGAAACAGCACCTGTAGCACCATATGTGACTGAAACACTCCCTCCAGCAGAGGGCGCAAACATCTTACAAACAGGCTGCATGGGTTTACAGTAATATGTCTAATTGATGATAAATACGTTATAATACCAACACATGGTAGATGCAACAGGCAGTTCAATAACACATTTATAATCCAGTGTTTTGAAATCATCACTGCAGATCAAATGTTTTCATTTGATCAACCGCTCAAACATAGATACTTATGTGCATCATCTATTAGTATTTCATTCTCTAATTACCAATCAGAGTTGTAGACATCATGGCATTTACATGAGTTTGCCCCAGAGCAGAATCATTATTGACCTGCCTGATGTCTGTATTACAGATTACAGAGGTAATCATGATTACTGTAAATCACTCAGGTGTGAAGTCACTGACCATAGCAGAGCTCCATCAGTCTGGTGGTGTGTTTGCTGCTGACGTGGTTCCTGACGCTGCAGGTGAGTTGTCCAGTCACATTCCCCCTCAGCAGGAGAGGCTGGTTATCTGAACTGAGATCAGCATCAGCTTCACCCAGGGGCCTCCCATCCAGAGACCAGCTGTACTGAGGACTGTCCCCATTGGAGGAGCACCTTACACTCCTCTCCCCATTGGCTGAGCAGCTGATTGACAGGTCCACACCAGACACAGGGGCTGAGGGGATAATGATAAATATAAGATTATGTAAATAATTAGTAAAGGTATGAACTTACTAAACCTCGCTGTAGATCAGTGTGACACTGAGGAAGATTATTGAACTTCTTTAAGCTTCAGAGGAGAGATGAAGTGATTTACCTTCTATAATCAGCTGCACTGTGTGATCTCCCACTGATTTCCCTGTTGCCTCCTTAATGATCTGGACTCCGTATGTTCCTGCGTCTCTCGTCTCTGCAGGGTTTATAATCATGGTCCCGTTATCAGGAACAAACTGCCACGTCACACTAAATGATTGATTAGTGAACACCGGTGTTAATTTTCTCATTGTGAAGAGTTTGTTATTTCCCCTGTATAACTGGAGGCTCAGGTCATGTCCACTGGCGTTCTTCATCAGCTGCAGGTAGACAGGTCCTCCCAGAGCCCCATAACATGTAGCATTCTGAGTAGCATTACACATGGAGTCCAGACCTGCATTAAGAGAGGAGATTCATTCTCATCACATGAACACATCAGTATGAATGACTCCAGACCTGCATTAAGAGAGGAGATTCATTTGGACACATCAGGAAGAATGAGTCCAGACCTGAATTAAGAGAGGAGCTGACCAGATAGAAACCCTTTACTGGCGCTAAACAGATGAGAAATCTTATGCATTAATGTGCACTGAGGATGATGTAAATAGCCATTATTGACACAAATGCTGTAAACTAATCACTAATGCGTTGGGCTGAATCTAGGTGTGGAGAGATGACACATGCGAAGGCAGGTGCAAGAGGCCACTGTCTGTGTGTGTGTGTGCATGTGTGTGTCTGTGTGTGTGTGTGTGTATAGTATAAGTATAAGTATATATACTCTTTTGATCCCGTGAGGGAAATTTGGTCTCTGCATTTATCCCAATCCGTGAATTAGTGAAACACACTCAGCACTAATCCCGGCGCAGTGAGCTGCCTGCAACAACAGTGGCGCTCGGGGAGCAGTGAGGGGTTAGGTGCCTTGCTCAAGGGCACTTCAGCCGTGCCTACTGGTCAGGGTTCGAACCGGCAACCCTCCGGTTACAAGTCCGAAGTGCTAACCAGTAGGCCACGGCTGCCCCTAAATGGGTGTGTGGGTGGGTGTGTGTGTGTGTGTTTGTGTGTGTGTGTTTGCATGTGTGTGTGTGTGTGTGTGTGTGTGCAAGTGTGTGTGTGTGTGTGTATGGGTGAGCGTGTGTGTATGGGTGAGTGTGTGTGTCTGTGTGTGTGTGTGTGCGTGGGTGAGTGTGTGTGCGTGGGTGAGTGTGTGTGCGTGTTTGTGTGTGCGTGTGTGTGTGTGTGTGTGTGTGTGCATGTGTATGTTTGTGTGTGTGTGTGTGTGTGTGTGTGTGCATGTGTGTGTGTGTATGTGTGTGCATGGGTGTGTGCACATGTGTGTGTGTGTGTGTGCATGGGTGTGTGTGTGTGTATGGGTGTGTGTCTGTGTGCATGTGTGTGTGTGTGTGTGCATGTATGGGTGTGTGTGTGTGCATATGGGTGTGTCTGTGTGCATGTGTGTGTGTGTGGGTGCATGGGGGTGTGTGTGCATGGGTGTGTGTATGTATAGTATAAGTATATATACTCTTTTGATCCCGTGAGGGAAATTTGGTCTCTGCATTTGTGTGCATGGGTGTGTGTGAGAAAGGCCGATGGAGGCTGATTGTTGAGCAGACCTAAACCCTTTACTGACTGATGTAACTGATCAGCACTGATACAGATGAACAGACCAGTTCAGTTGCTGTAAACTAATCACTCATGCGTTGGGGTGAATCAGGGTGTGCAGAGATGACACATTAGTGTTTTTGTGTCTGTGTGTGTAGCTGTGTATGTGTGTGTGTGTGTGTGTTTGTGTGTCTGTGTGTCTCTGTATGTCTATGTGTGTTGGAGCCATTTCTGCTATTTGTAATTTATAAGTTAGTAGGCTATGAGTATAATTTATGTAAGATTATTGTATAGTTTGTAATATGTAGCGCATTTGTGTCACAGGGTGCTTGATTGTAGGCACGGATTGGGTGCCTCTGCTCCGCCTACTTAGATACGCACACACAGGTGAAGCAGCTGATGAGTTTGAATGAGCTGGCGGGAGTGGAGGAAGATAGTTTTTTTTTTACCGTGGTCTGATCGTAGCCTACTCTAATTTATGTAACATATGCATTCGAACATAATAAATACTGAAGGAATAACGATACCTACGCGTACAAGACCTTGTCTACTCTTGTCAAAGTGGATCCGAGCAAAAACGCGTCGGATGCCACAATGTAAGTCAAAAAACCCTACCAGGCGGCTTTTCGTAGTTAGAAAGTTGGACACTCTCTTGTACAAACGATTTAATTCCTGGAAACATTCACCAAGAGGATTTTCGCCCAACGCATCTGAAGGATTGCTTCACGTTTATTCACCTGTTGCACCGGGTCCGTGAGTAAAAGTTTGTTCCCGAAGTTACGGATATGCCAGCAAATGTTTCATAGAACATCAGCCAAACATTCTAAATGAACTCGTAAACATTGTCCAAGCTACAAGGACTTCAAATGTGTCACGACACCACCAGGTTCTCCACCAGTCTCTGCTCCAACTCCCAATCTAATTCCCCTGTCTACTGATTACCCAATCATCCAATCTCCCGTTTGCCACTCCCCAGCACCTGTAGCCAATCTCCTACTGCCTTTATAAACCCCTGTCACTCTGCTCTCTCTGTCTGGCCTCTTCAACGGAGACACTTACTCCAGCGCACGGACTGCTCCTTGTTTCTGGAATTTCCTGCTATGTCCCAGGTTGTAGAACTTTTATGTTGGACATTTTCTATTGGACTTTTTCTGTTGGACGATATCCTCTTGCAAGATTGGAGCCTTTATGTAGGACTGCCTTGTTTGTCAAGTCAAGATCTTCTGAGAGTTAACTTCACTTCAAGACCGTGTTTAAATTCTCCTGCCTTGGTTGCTGTTTTCAAATTAAAACGACTTGATTGAGCCTAACCTTGTTTCCTGAGTCTGTGTGCCCTGACAAAATGCTGGAATTAGACCGCAGAAATAAATGCAAATAATAACTAAAACAGAGATTCATCAAACTGCGGAACTTTCACCTTAATTGCAACAATGTCTAATCCAGTGGAAGAACAATCAGAACGTAAAGGCTTAAGCGCAACCCGCAGCGGAAAACTAGGGGTTTGTACGAGAAGGCTGAATGAAGTAAAAGTATTGTTTGACAATGGATCTAACGTTGAAGTGATGAGTGAGAGTATTGATGCATTAAAAAGGGCTATGAATGAATTAAAAGAAGCGCACGCATCCGTGCAGGCATTAATGTCGGAGGAAGAAAAGGAGACCGATCAAACAATGGTTTGAGCCTAAAATGAGTATGTTTGAAGATTATGCAAGTCGTGTTGATGACTGGATAAAATCAAAATTAGAAGCACCCAAAAACTCTCAATCAGAGATCGCTCAGGATGAAATTAAGCCAGGGGATAGTGTGTCTAGGGCTGGGTCAAAGACGTCTATTTCGTCAAGGGCGTCAATCATTTCTATGACCGCGCAAACTGCTGCTGAGAGAGCTGCCCTTGGGGCAAAGGCAGCAGGTCTGCAACAAATCCATGCTCTGGAAATCGAAAAAAACACAGCTTCAAAGCAGAATGGAACTAGTAGATATACAAACTAAAATTGCTGCTGCTGATGCAAGATTGAAAACTTTGCAAATTTATGAATCAAGTGTTACACTTCAATCTAGGGACTTTGCTTCACAAAATCAAGGTGATGGAATGAATGAATATTTTGAAAGTTATGCTGAAAGATCTCCTATTGAATTCACAAGACTTGGTACTGTTCCTAAGACACCTCTCCAGAATTATGGAGGAACCAATACCACAGCCAAAACCAATAATAAACAGGCCTTCTTTCACTACTGGAATAACTTCCCAAGCACAAGCAAATAGTGGATACCAGCCCACAAGAAGGAGGCGAGCAACAGAACATGTTATACCCCCTCTGGCTCCTCAAATGCCACCTGGACTGCCACACAGTCCGCCCAACACTCAAAATGACCTTGCAGACTTAATAATTCAGCAACAGAAGCAACTTTCTCTCCCAATCAGAGAAATACCTGTCTTCAATGGTGATCTTTTGAGCTATCGCCCATTTGTTCATGCGTTTGAACACTGTGTGGAAGGAAAAACTGACAACAACATAGACCGTCTTTATTTCCTAGAACAATATACCTCTGGGCAGCCAAAAGAGTTAGTTCGAAGCTGCCTACATATGGATGTAAATCGTGGATATGTGGAATATGTGGAAGTGGCGTTCAACAAGCCATGCATTTTCTGCAAAGGAAATCACTTCATGGAATCTTGTCACCAGATGGCAGCAAAACAACATAATGAAAAAATTAAGTTTTTAAAAGAAAACGGAATGTGCTTCGCTTGTCTTGTCAAAGGTCATACAAGTAGTGCATGCAAAAAGCGTTTGACCTGCCAATCATGTCAGAAAAAACATCCAACAATTCTCCATATCCATCAGCAAAAAGCCTCAGATCAATGGCCTTTTGCGCAGAGCCAGACTAGCCATAATGTCCGAGTGGAACAGTGTGCAGTCCCCGCAGCTATCAGTAGCAACTCTGTGGCAGTTACTATGTCTACGAAGCATACTGGGGCCTGCATATCCGACTGTAAACTTGCCATTGTGCCTGTGAAGGTGAAAGCCGTGAAGGGCAACAAAAGCATACAAACCTACGCATTCCTCGATCCTGGAAGCAATGCATGCTTTTGCACGGAGAAGCTGATGGAAGATCTGTGTGTTGAGGGCAGAAGAACTGAAATCCTATTAAAAACTATGGGACAAGAGAAACCTGTGAGTACTTACCGTGTCATTGGCTTAGAGGTGAGCAGCATTGACAGAATGAACTTCACACACTTACCCGAAATCTTCACGCAATCCAGCATTCCAGTGAGCCATGAAAACATAGTCACGAAGAAAGACATACAAAAGTGGCCTTATATGAAGGACGTTAAACTTACCAACATTAAAGCAGACATTGCTCTGCTTATTGGAGCCAATGCCCCATGGGCACTAGAGCCTTGGAAGATAGTACATAGCCAAGGAGACGGGCCTTATGCTGTTAAGACCGAACTAGGATGGCTCATCAATGGTCCATTGAGTGCCGGAGCACATACTGATGAACGTGGCCGACTCAGTGTCTCTTCAAACAGAATCCATGTGGCAAAACTGGAGGATCTGCTGGTCAAGCAGT
Organism: Alosa sapidissima; assembly: GCF_018492685.1. Taxonomy (NCBI): domain Eukaryota; kingdom Metazoa; phylum Chordata; class Actinopteri; order Clupeiformes; family Clupeidae; genus Alosa; species Alosa sapidissima. The sequence continues at coordinate 13,290,242 of NC_055970.1, forward strand.
ACAATCTCGACTTCCCGGAAAGGGCCTGTGAAGAGCAAGCAGAGCTGTCCTTTGAGGACAAAAAGTTCCTGAGGATAGCTGATGAGTCAGTCGTGAAGAAGGATGGTCATTATGTGATGCGAAGTTGACCATGCCAAACAACAAGGCCGTAGCCGAGCTGGGAGCCATGACTCTGCGTAAGAAACTTTTAAGGAACAAGGACTTTCACTCCGATTACACAAAGTTCATGAAGGCAATGTTCGATAAAGGTCATGCAGAAAGAGTACCGGATGACCAACTGTCCAAAAGCAATGGTAAGGTGTGGTACATACCCAATCACGGCGTCTACCATAAGAAAAAGAACAAAATTTGTGTTGTGTTTGACTGTACTGCATCATTTCAGGGCACTTCATTGAACCTTCAGCTACTTCAAGGACCTGATCTAATGAACACACTTCTGGGCGTTATCCTCAGATTCAGACAGAAACCAGTAGCCATGATGGCAGATATTGAGGGGATGTTCCATCAAGTCAGAGTCCCTGAAAATCATGCTGACTTTCTGCGTTTCGTATGGTGGCCTGATGGTGATGTCAGTCAACCCCTCACAGACTACAGAATGGTAGTGCATCTCTTTGGTGCTGTCTCCTCGCCAAGCTGTGCCAATTATACACTAAAGAGGACCGCCTTAGACAATGAGGGTAAGGTGGCCACAGATGTTCTGAATACCATCAGAAATCATTTTTACGTAGACGACTGCCTAAAGTCTGTTGCCTCGGACAGCCAAGCTATATGTCTGGTCAGGGAGCTCAGAGTAGCATGTGCTACAGGAGGCTTCAGGTTGACAAAATGGGTTAGCAATAGCAACTCTGTGCTAGCCTCAATCCCAGAAGAAGATCGAGCCTTGAAGGAGATTGTAGATGTCAATCTGGAGAAGAGCGACCTGCCACTAGAGCATGCTCTTGGCGTTCAGTGGAGCATTGCTACAGACACCCTATGCTTCGATATCTCTCTGAAACAACAGCCTTACACACGGCGGGGCATTCTCTCAGTCGCCAACTCTGTTTACGATCCTCTCGGATTTCTTGCGCCTATGGTCCTTCCAGTAAATGCTTTATGTGCAGAAGGGGTCAGGTCAAAGAAATGTTCTCTGACAACGGCACCAACTTTGTTGGAGCGGAACGTGAGTTGAGAGAAGCACTCTCTCTTCTAAATCATTGCCAGATCCAACAACGTCTATCAGCAAGAGGAAAAACATGGAGGTTTAATCCACCCTTTGGCTCACACCATGGAGGCTCTTGGGAGCGACTCATACGTACCATCAAAAAGGTCCTCTATTCTGTAATCAGACAGCAGAAGCTGGATGATGAGAGCCTGCAGACAGTTCTGTGTGAGGTTGAGAGTATCCTGAACGATAGACCTATCACTGCGGTTTCAAATGATATGTGTGATCCAGAGGCCCTTACTCCTAACCATCTGCTCTTGCTGAAAGGGAAACCCCTGCTGCACCAGGATTATCTCAGAAGGATGATTGCTATTCCAGACGGAGATGGAAACAGGTGCAGTACATCACTGACCTGTTCTGGAAGCGCTTTGTCAAAGAGTACCTACCCCTTATGCAGGAAAGGCAAAAGTGGAACGTGATCAGAAAGAACCTCAAGACAGATGACATCGTACTGATTGTGGATGAAACATCACCGCGCAATTCATGGCCTATGGGGAGAGTGATCGAGACCATCCCAGACAGCAGAGGATATGTACGACGAATGAAAGTTCGAACCCAGAGTAACATCCTAGAGAGGCCTATTACTAAGTTATGCCTACTCCTGGAGGCCTAACTTGACTGGACTCTGACTCTGACTGACCCTTTCGTTGACCCTGACTTTGCACGCCTTCATGTACTGACAAACCTACATATCTGGACTTGCGTGCCCACACACCAGTACACTTGCACCCATGGACTTTTAAATTCTACACTACATATACATACATGGACTCCACATTTTCGCACCACATTACACTCATGACATTTTTGCTGTCCATTGGACTCTAGAGACTGTGCACACACACCCTGGCCTTTGGGGGGGATTCTGGGGATCACTGATTGTGAAAAAAAAAAAAGGAAACAAATGTAAAAAAATATATATCCAAATGTATTGTCCTGAAATGTTTTGACATCCTTGAATGAATGATGATTATTGTGGACTGATGTTTGCACTGGTTTAGGGTAGCATCAGATAACATTTTTATTTTAGTTTTACATTATGGCTCCATATTTAGTATTTTGAGTAATTGTTAAATATTATGGACAATTAGGGGCCGGGATGTTGGAGCCATTTCTGCTATTCAAGTTATTTGTAATTTATAAATTAGTATGAGTATAATTTATGTAAGATTATTTTATAGTTTGTAATATGTAGCGCATTTGTGTCACAGGGTGCTTGATTGTGGGCACGGATTGGGTGCCTCTGCTCCGCCTACTTAGATACGCACACACAGGTGAAGCAGCTGATGAGTTTGAATGAGCTGGCGGGAGTGGAGGAAGATAGTTTTTTTTTTACCGTGGTCTGATCGTAGCCTACTCTAATTTATGTAACATATGCATTCGAACATAATAAATACTGAAGGAATAACGATACCTACGCGTACAAGACCTTGTCTACTCTTGTCAAAGTGGATCCGAGCAAAAATGCGTCGGATGCCACAATAATGTGTGTCTCTGTGTGTAACTGTGTATGTGTGTTTGTTTGTATGTGTGTGTTGCAAAAATGACGCGCCTTTGCAAGACATTTATAATGCAAAATCTTTCAAAAGTCTTTTAAAAAATGTGTTCTTTCAAAACATTCCACATGTCCACCATGTGAATAAGCACACAAGGCACCAACCACACACACAGACTATAGAGGGAAAACACTTTTGTGTTTTTGGCTTTTGTTTCTTCAGTATGCAGAGAATTTGCGAACATGCATACACAGGTATTCAAATAGTATGGAAGTAGTATGTATGGAAGTATGGAAGCTTATATCACTACAGATCGACCTCAGGTAGGCGTGTTGAGAACTTTACAAACATGGAGGCAGAGAGAGCAGGAGGAAGAGGAAGTCAACCCAGATGAGGAGATGACCAGGCCTCTTCTACCTACAATACTGCACAGAGAACTCTGCAAGCGTGGAACCAGTGTGAGCAGGAGAGAGTGGAGGAGGAGATGACCAGGCCTCTACCTACACCATCACACAGACACACTCCTCACATCTCTACATCACATACACACTCCTCACATCTCTACATCATCACACACACACACACTCCTCACATCTCTACATCACACACACACACTCCTCACATCTCTACACCATCACACACACACACTCCTCACATCTCTACATCATCACACACACACTCCTCACATCTCTACATCACACACACACACTCCTCACATCTCTACACCATCACACACACACACTCCTCACATCTCTATATCATCACACACACACTCCTCACATCTCTACTACAACACACACACACACACTCCTCACATCTCTACATCACACACACACTCCTCACATCTCTACTACAACACACACACACACACACACACTCCTCACATCTCTACATCACACACACACTCCTCACATCTCTACATCACACACACACACACTCCTCACATCTCTACATCACACACACATACTCCTCACATCTCTCCATCACACACACACACACACACACACTCCTCACATCTCTACATCACACACACACTCCTCACATCTCTACAACATCATCACACACACACTCCTCACATCTCTACATCATCACACACACACACTCCTCACATCTCTACAACATCACAAACACACACTCCTCACATCTCTACAACATCACACACACACACTCCTCACATCTCCACAACATCACACACACACACACACTCCTCACATCTCTACATCATCACACACACACTCCTCACATCTCTACATTACACACACACACACACTCCTCACATCTGAGTGCATATGGTGTTGCTGTACAGGACAGACAAGAGATCAGGTGTGAGGAGAGGTGTTGAGAGGAGTGAAGAGAGGTATGAGGAGAGGTGTGAAGAGAGGAGAGGAGAGGAGGAGAGGAGAGGAGAGGAGAGGTGTGAGGAGAGGAGAGGAGGAGAGGAGAGGAGAGGTGTGAGGAGAGGAGAGGTGTGAAGAGAGGAGAGGAGAGGAGAGGTGTGTTGAGAGGTGTGAGGAGAGGAGAGGAGGAGGAGAGGGGAGAGGAGAGGAGGAGAGGTGTGTTGAGAGGTGTGAGGAGAGGAGAGCTGTGAGGGGAGGAGAGGTGTGAGGAGAGGAGAGGTGTGAGGAGAGGAGAGGTGTGAGGGGAGGAGAGGAGAAGAGAGGAGAGGTGTGAGGAGAGGAGAGGAGAAGAGAGGAGAGGTGTGAGGAGAGGAGAGGGGAGGTGTGTTGAGAGGAGAGGTGTGTTGAAAGGTGTGTTGTCATCTGGGATAATAATGTTCTGTGCTGCTCAGCGGTGCGTTTCTGGACAGCCTAGTTGGCTAACTTCCGTCGCAACCTTTGTAGTGCGATCCATCATTCTTGGATTTGGTGTTTATAGAAAGGGTACTAGGGTTTGAACTCTCAATCGCAAACAAGAGTGAAAAGTCACACCTGTGTCCCAATTTGCTACTTCCGGCGTTCGAACACCGTAGTTCCAACAACGTTGTTGATGATGCAGTGATACATATCATTGGTGGAAACTGTGAGGGAAATTTGGTCTCTGCATTTATCCCAATCCGTGAATTAGTGAAACACACTGCACACAGTGAAGACACAGTGAGGTGAAGCACACACTAATCCCGGCACAGTGAGATGCCTGCAACAACAGCGGCGCTCGGGGAGCAGTGAGGGGTTAGGTGCCTTGTTCAAGGGCACTTCAGCCGTTCCTTCTGGTCGGGGTTCAAACCGGCAACCCTCTGGTGCTAACCAGTAGGCCACGGCTGCCCCCATTTACTGTACATTTTCTTACATTTACAGACAAGCTATACCTCCCAACAAAACTATGGATTGTTTTTGTAGTATTTACGAATGTTAACACACAACATCCCATAATAGCAAAAACAATATTCCAAACCTTAGATACAGTATAAAAACATCTGCTTCTGCAATGACACACAGCTGATTTATGTTGGGTATATTGGGCCAACCACAGCTGATTCCAGTCTGACTTAGACTCAGTGGCAAGGGTTATTTTTTCTATGACATTGACACTTATACAGTAAAAGGAAAACTTTGAGGAGTGATGATTTTGGAAACAGAAACAAAAAAAGACAAACACTGTCATGTCTGGACGAGGAAGAATAAGAGCAAGGGGCCCAGGGAGAAGAGCAGGCCCAGTGAAAGATGCAGTGAGAGGTGCAGGAGCAGTGAGAGATGCAGTGAGAGGTGCAGGAGCAGTGAGAGATGCAATGAGAGGTGCAGGAGCAGTGAGAGATGCAATGAGAGGTGCAGGAGCAGTGAGAGATGCAGTGAGAGGTGCAGGAGCAGTGAGAGGTGCAGGAGCAGTGATAGGAGCAGGTGCAGGGATAGGAGCAGGAGCAGTGATAGGAGCAGGTGCAGGGAGAGGAGCAGGAGCAGTGATAGGAGCAGGAGCAGTGATAGGAGCAGGAGCAGGGGGAGGAGCAGGTGCAGGGAGAGGAGCAGGAGCAGTGATAGGAGCAGGAGCAGTGATAGGAGCAGGTGCAGGGAGAGGAGCAGTGATAGGAGCAGGTGCAGGGAGAGGAGCAGGAGCAGGGAGAGGAGCAGGTGCAGGGAGAGGAGCAGGAGCAGTGATAGGAGCAGGTGCAGGGAGAGGAGCAGGAGCAGTGATAGGAGCAGGTGCAGGGAGAGGAGCAGGAGCAGGGGGAGGAGCAGGTGCAGGGAGAGGAGCAGGAGCAGGGAGAGGAGCAGGAGCAGTGATAGGAGCAGGTGCAGGGAGAGGAGCAGGTGCAGTGATAGGAGCAGGAGCAGTGATAGGAGCAGGTGCAGGGAGAGGAGCAGGTGCAGGGAGAGGAGCAGGAGCAGGGAGAGGAGCAGGAGCAGTGATAGGAGCAGGTGCAGGGAGAGGAGCAGGTGCAGTGATAGGAGCAGGAGCAGTGATAGGAGCAGGTGCAGGGAGAGGAGCAGGTGCAGGGAGAGGAGCAGGGAGAGGAGCAGGAGCAGGGGGAGGAGCAGGAGCAGTGATAGGAGCAGGTGCAGGGAGAGGAGCAGGGGGAGGAGCAGGAGCAGAGAGAGGAGCAGGGAGAGGAGCAGGTGCAGGGAGAGGAGCAGGAGCAGGGAGAGGAGCAGGAGCAGGGGGAGGAGCAGGAGCAGGGGGAGGAGCAGGTGCAGGGAGAGGGCAAGGTAAGAATGCATGGTGGTGGCATTCCAAGGGCTGCAAGAACAGTAGTCAGTGATGCCTTGGATAATATCAGATGCAATGTCGATGAAAACATGTGGCCTAACCCTGCAGATCGCAGAAATTAGATACAGTAGTAATTTTGTGGATTTTTTTAGTCCCCCCCCCCCCCCCTTTTTTATCTGGGCTTTTTGCTGTTGTTTTTTGTTCAGAATGCTCTTGTGTGTTTCATGGACATTTTGTTCACTGTTCTGTTCTATCATACTGTAAACAGTATATTTCTACCTCCTGTAGTAAACAGTAAAGGAAAAATAACTGATTTGCATGCAAATACCTGTAAAACTGAAACATAAAAGTCTATGCAGTTTTTGTAATGTCAACAATAGCCAGTATTTTGAAACCTGGTGTACTTTGATTGACTGCATGTACCTTGTGAAGTGAAAACAAGTGTTATTCTTTGACAGAGTTATTTCATTTTGAGTCAGATTTCCAGTGTTTTGGTAAAGTTAATGTGTGCAGAGAAAGATGTGTTCTCTTTAGAAATGATAAGTTAGTATATATTTAACTAAATATGTTTTTGAGAAGAAAATGATCCATTTGGACAAATGTGTTTTGTAGGTGTGAGTCTGTGTTAAGAGTTAAGAAAAAGTATCTGAAGTACGGGTAAGCGCTTGTTAGCGATTGAAAAAAACTGTAATTAGAGTAAATAATCATCCTTGCATGTAACACAAAGTTGGTGCATTTTCACATAGTAAACATTCTCGAAGAGAGAAAAGGAGTTTGCAGTAAAGCTATTTATTGGCTACATTTTGGTACCCCCTATGTCCCTTGGTGCCCTTGTGCATGATGTGCGTGGTGAATACAATTTTTAAACAGTTTCTCACCTATATATTTGCCCTGATGCACTCGTTGACGCAGACACACACACTCACTTTGGACTCCTCTCCCTACTGCTGTTATTAGCCAACAGAGCAACTAGGACAGGCGTGTGTAACTACAAAGTGGGATCTGGGTCTGTGGTTGCGCGGCAGTTCCTAGGTAATAATGTAAACTTGATTTGATGTACGATAAGAACAAACCTATTTGAAACTTGCAGAAATCATAATCAGAAGTTAATTTTCACCAACAACCGTGACAATTTGTGTCCCGGGAAATATTATTAATTATCCGGGACAGTCACTCAAAAAAGAGAACAATCCTGGGAAATCCAGTGCAGCCCTAAATGCATTTCTAAAAATGTCTACATACAGTACCACACCCACCTGCAAAAGCCTGTAACTCTGTTAGTTTAGTCTCAAAACAAAGTCAATGATTACAAACTTCATCATATCCGTTCAGACACTCTACTATAGCCTCTCTCCACTCTCTCTCTCTCTCTCTCACATACACACACACACCCTTACCATGAGTAGATGCAGCCAGCAGCACTAGAAGTCCCAACACAGTTTTCATCCTGGTCTGGAACACAGTCTTGATGAGTC
>NC_055970.1:13303052-13328052 GCF_018492685.1 Alosa sapidissima
AAAGCCATCTGTGTACCAATCACACAGTGCTGAACGCTATGTAGGCATATGTACCAATCACACGGTGCTGAACCCTACTCATGTGGCTCAGAGGCTCTGTACCAATAATAATGATGGCTGCTGAGTCTGATCTGGATGCAGTGACTTACTTGCAATGATTAGGTTATGTAACTTTTTAAAGCTCCAGAAATTAATTAAAGTGATTTACCTTTAATGGTCAGCTGTACTGTGTGTGTCATTCCTCTCCCTGTTGTCTCCTCAGTGATCTCCACTCTGTATGTTCCTGCGTCTCTCCTCTCTGCAGGGTTGATAATCATGGTCCCGTTATCAGAAACAAACTGCCACCTCTGGAGGACTGATGTGGTGTTGAAGTCCTCATAGAACACTGACTTGAATTTTCTGAATTTAAAAACAGCTATGTCATTATAATAGAGGCTCAGCTGATGTCCTTTGGTGTTCCTCATCAGCTGCAGGTACACAGGTTCTCCCAGAGCCCCATCACATGCAGCATCCTGAGTAGCATCACACATGGAGTCCAGACCTGCATTAAAGGAGAATTCCGGTGTGATATTGACCTAAAGTGTATTGAAACATGATACCGAGTGTGAACGTATGTCTCATAGCCCATCTCGACTTGTCCCCTGCACTCCAAAATCTGGCGCTAGTTAGCCGATGCTACCAACAACTTTTTCAGTAGTGGTGCTTCGGCATCGGGCTAGCCATGCAAATAAATCACTGTTTTACACCCATTTACGAGGCTCAATGTATCTCCACACTTCATTGGTAGACTTCCTAGGGCCCTGACATTTAAAACGAGACATTGAGAACTTTGAAAAAGCACTGGTAGTTTACTTACAAGACGATTTATACAGACAGTATCTTCACGAAGTTTAACGTTTGCAGCCATCTTGAATTTAGTCACGATAAGTCGAGCAACGAGTAAGAATGAACAGCTATGATAAGGGATCAGATTCCAAAAATAATTCAGTGGAAATGCATGGATTCCAGTTTCTTCCAGTAGCAGCAACTGGAATCCATGCATTTCCACTGAATTATTTTTGGAATCTGATCCCTTATCATAGCTGTTCATTCTTACTCGTTGCTCGACTTATCGTGACTAAATTCAAGATGGCTGCAAACGCTAAACTTCGTGAAGATACTGTCTGTATAAATCGTCTTGTAAGTAAACTACCAGTACTTTTTCAAAGTTCTCAATGTCTCGTTTTAAATGTCAGGGCCCTCGGAAGTCTACCAATGAAGTGTGGAGATACATTGAGCCTCGTAAATGGGTGTAAAATAGTGATTTATTTGCATGGCTAGCCCGATGCCGAAGCACCACTATTGAAAAAGATATTGGTAGCATCGGCTAACTAGCGCCAGATTTTGGAGTGCAGGGGACAAGCCGAGATGGGCTATGAGACATACGTTCACACTCGGTATCATGTTTCGATACACTTTAGGTCAATATCACACCGGAATTCTCCTTTAAGAGAGGAGATTCATTCTCATCATTTGAACACATCAGTATAAATGTGCTTTATTAGTTGTTCATTCTCATCATTTGAACATGTCAGTATGAATAAGCTTTATTCGTCAATAAGAGTCCCAGAGGTGAACAGAAACCCGTAAAATGTTTCAAAAATTTTAATGACAAAAATAAAGTCTGTAATTTACAATAAAAGACTGCAATTTACACACATCAAATGCAGTAAACCCACTGATTAGAATAGAATAGAGAGTGTTCATTGATTAGAATAAAATAGAGAGTGTTCATTGATTAGAATAGAATAGAGAGTGTTCATTGTCACTGTACAATGTAGCAACATTAAATTTGTAGCCTCTATACTCGATGCCATGAAGAATAATACATAAGATTAATATCAATACATTCATAAACAGTATAACATAAACAGATTAATATCAATACATTCATAAACAGTATAACATAAACAGATTCATATCAATATTTTCATAAACAGTATACCATAAACAGGGCCCAACATATATTATACATATTGAATTAGTTCAGATCATGTGCAATGCAAAACACAATCAAAACAGCACTAAAGTTCTCAGATATATGAATACATAACAAACTCACACATAGACACATCTACTCAAACATACACATCTGTACAGATAGAAATGAATACAGTGCACACCCACACACACACAAATGTACTAAAACATACACACACACATACACAAATGTACTCAAACATACTCACATGTACACAAATGTACTCAAACATACTCACATGTACACACACACAAACAAATCTACACACACATACACACACGTACACACAGTGAGACTGCTGGGGAGGTGACACTCACCATGCGCTGACATCATCATCATCATCATCATCAGCAGAATGCCAGTGTGCCTGTCTGCCTGTAGGGGGCAGTGTGTCCGTTCTCTTCCACTACTCCTGGTGGCCATTGGACTCTGGCGCGCTGATGTCATACCCCTGGCCTGCACCCTGGTGTCTGCTGTCCAGTCAGCCCAGTGGTGTAGTGGACAAACTGCAGACAGTCTTATCTGTTAGCCTAGAGACAGTCAGCCTAGAGACAACTGTATCAGTTATCTTGCATACAGTCGTATCTGTAAGCTCTGTCGTGCTGGAGACGGCCTTCTGTTGGGTGGTGGTGTCGTGCTGGGGACGGTCTTCTCTTGGGTGCTGACGTGCTGGAGACGGTATTCTGCTGGGTGGTGGTGTTGCGCTGTGGACGGTCTTCTCTTGGGTGGTGACGTGCTGGAGACGGTATTCTGTTGGCTTGTGGTGGCGTGACTCGCTGAAGCTTCCTCTTTTGATCGGTGACACCGCTGCGTCTCTCGCTCCCTCTCTCTGCTCTCTTCCCCCTTTCAGCTGCCTTTCCTCTTTCTGTGGTTCTTGTGCTATCTTTCCTCCTTTCTGCTGAAACACACACACACACTCACTCACACAAACACACACACACACGGACTGGTCTTCAAAATAAACACTGTGACACAGACAATATAAAGGTGTCACAGTGTGTGTGTGAGATGCTAGTAGAGTGTGTGTTGGTATGTGAGATGCTAGTAGAGTGTGTGTTGGTATGTGAGATGCTAGTAGAGTGTGTGTTGGTGTGTTAAGAGGCTAGTGGAGTGTGTGTTGGTGTGTGAGAGGCTATACTACAAGTCAGAGTGTGTGTTGGTGTGTTAAGAGGCTAGTGGAGTGTGTGTTGGTGTGTGAGAGGCTATACTACAAGTCAGATTGTGTGTTGGTGTGTTAAGATGCTATACTATAAGTCAGATTGTGTGTTGGTGTGTTAAGATGCTATACTATAAGTCAGAGTGTGTGTTGGTATGTTAAGAGGCTATACTATAAGTCAATGTGTGTGTTGGTTGGTTAAGAGGCTATACTATAAGTCAGAGTGTCTGTAAATCTGTGAAAGTTCGAGTGTGTGTAGGAGGGGCAAGGAAGTCTAAGGGTGTGTTCGAAACGGGAGACAGCTACCTACTGCCTCCCTTCCTACATAGAGAGCTGTCTCATTAGACATGACTTTGGATTAAATGCATCTTTTAAAAATGAGCGTAGCACTCTAGAATCTTTGGTTAATACTACGGTATGACGTTAGCAAAGGCCTGACGTTAACTAAATTAGCTTACATAAGCTAGCAGGCTAACGGTATAAATTAGTTTTACGGCCGGCAGATATATCAGACCAGACGCTATTAATGGTTACAACAATGGCACAATCAGATAGTAAATTGATCAGATAGTAAAATGAAGTGTGCATCGATGCTGCCTCCAAAAATGACCGTTATTGGACAATTCTAAGATATCTTAAAAGGCAGCAGAATTAGTTTTTTCAGTTTCGAACCGCACTTGCTGCCTTGCTCCCCAGTTAGATATCTTAAAAGGCAGCAACTTTACCCGTTTCGAACACACCCTAAGTGTGACGGGCCTTTTTGCACACTGATGCAATGACATTGTTGTCGTGGTTACTGTGTTAAAACGAGACACGGCAGGACAATATAGTTGTGTAATGCACTAGGAGGAGGAGCACAAGGGAGGAGCACTAGGGAGGAGGAGCACTAGGGAGGAGGACTAGGGAGGAGGATTACTAGGGAGGAGCACTAGGGAGGAGGACTAGGGAGGAGGATTACTAGGGAGGAGCACTAGGGAGGAGGACTAGGGAGGAGGAGCACTAGGGAGGAGGACTAGGGAGGAGCACTAGGGAGGAGGAGCACTACGGAGGAGGAGCACTAGGGAGGAGGACTAGGGAGGAGCACTAGGGAGCACTAGGGAGGAGGAGCACTAGGAAGGAGGAGCACTAGGAAGGAGGAGCACTAGGGAGAAGGAGGAGCACTAGGGAGGAGGACTAGAGAGGAGGAGCACCAGGGAGGAGGAGCACTAGGGAGGAGGAGCACTAGGGAACTAGAACATGAAAACTGGACCAAACTAGGACATGAAAACTGGACCTGGCTAGGACATGAAAAAAGCACAGAGTTTAAAATATCTCAACGGTAATGATGGTATTTAAAATGTAGGGCACATTTCCTTCAAACAAGTTTAAAAATATAGCTGATTTACTGCAGATACACATCAACCTTAGTAACACCAACAAAAGTTACAGATACAGTTTGCTTTCCAGTTAGCATGATAACTTGTATAGTTAAAAGATAGTTATAGTTGTTAAACTTTTCTTCCAAACATTGTATAAATATGCTACCCAACATAGCCTACAGTAAGTAAGTAAGTAAGTAAGTAAGTAAGTACTTACCAGTCTTACTTAAAGGACTTTAACCAAGAAATAATAATAAAGGAATATTGTATAAAAATATTTTACCTTGTACTGATGGTGAAAAACACTTTTGTTTCAGATGTCCACTCTGACACATCTATTACACAGGATGTGTAAATGTAAGAATTGTTAATAACCAGTTACTTTCAAGCATTTCTTTAACCCTTCAACAGAAAAAAAAAACAAATAATGATATTTCTAGAGGGTTTAATCTTTAGGCCTTGTGAACTGATCTCAGGGGGGAGTTTCTGCTTGTGTCCACATGAAGATTATGTGGACGTGCTGCCCCCTGCTGGCTTAAACACCCTCCAGCACTCCAGTTCTGCCACGTTGCACTGCTCTCACATGAGGAGAGCAAAGCCCTGAATGACCAAACTCTGCAGGTCTGGTCACCTCCAGACTGGAGAATCATAGTGGTGCTACAGCAAGTTTGGCTGCACTTCTACAGCAAGCATGCCAACACTACTACTGATGGTTCTACAGCAAGCGTGCCAACACTACTAGTGATGGTTCTACAGCAAGCGTGCCAACACTACTACTGATGGTTCTGCAGCAAGCGTGCCAACACTACTACTGATTTACATTTATTCATTTAGACACTATTGTCCAAAGAGACTTACATAATATGTTGATTATATTACAAGAGATTTCATTGTCCTGGAGCAACTTGGGGTTAAGTGCCTTGTTCAAGGGCACAACGGTGTAAGCAGTATTTTTCTTATTGTACAGCACTTTGGTCAGCTGGTGTTGTGTTTAAAGTGCTTTATAAATAAACATGACTTGACTAAGCTGGGAATTGAACCCACAACTTTCAGTATACTGCACGCTAGCCCAGCTCCTTAACCACTACGCCACCACCCCGATGGCTCTACGGCAAGCACGCCGACATTTCTGATGTTTTTTTAGCAAGCATGTCAACATTTCTACTGATGGTTCTACAGTAAGTGTGCTTCTAGGTTGAGACTGCAGATGGTTGGGAACATCATGGCATCACAGCTAGTCTGTGATCAGCGTTAGATACAGCATCTCGTCTGTGATCTGCGTTAGATACAGCATCTCGTCTGTGATCAGTGTGAGAGCATCCACCTACATCCATTCTCCGTGTTCCATTATTTTGGTCTGTCCGATCGACACCCGTTCTCCATGTTTGATTTCTCTGGTCTGTGCTCCAGATCGACACCCGTTCTCCATGTTTGATTTCTCTGGTCTGTGCTCCAGATTGGCACCCGTCCGTCAGCGTCCCACCACTCGACTGCAGCCTGTTTTGGAATCTGGTCCCTCAGCAATCCCTATCTGATTATGAGAACCAACCACCTATTATCATTTCAAGACTTCAAGCCTTTTAATTCATTGGTATGATTCCTGCCAGTGTATTAGCATAGATGAAGTCATATAAATTGTAATACAAATATTGTTGCATTTTGGGCAATTTGCATAATTAGCATAAATAGGCAATTAAGGTGAGGCAGTACAGGTGAATAGGGTAAAAAAATTAAATAATAGATATCACCATGAAACTTTCTGAGTTGATTACTTATGTTAAGACGAGAAAAAAATGTATTGCATGTTTTTTATATTTTAATGTTTACATATGCTGTTATATAGTTATTACCTCCGCCAAGGAGGTTATGTTTTCATCGGGGTTTGTTTGTCTGTTTGTTTGTCTGTGTGTCTGTTCATCTGTTTGTTCGCAAGATAACTCAAAAAGTTTGGGAGTGATCCGGATCACCGTCTGGATCCAGGAGGCGGTTATGTTTTCAGTTGGCGGAGGTCTGCACTCTCGGAGTGCTTTTTAGTAGAGCGGCTACAGGAAAAATCGTGCAAATTATGATACAATCGTGGAATTCAGCCGGTATGTGCTCAAGACCAATACAATCAAATCTACCTGATTGGCCACTTGAAATGGCGGCCATTTTCCAAGATGGCCGCCAAAAAAGACTCCAGAAATTGATTTATTGCATAGAATTGACATCTCACATATGAAGCACTCTGAAGTATCAGTCTCTGTCTTTCTAGGGATCTTACTTCTGCCCCCTCCTCTTTTGTGTCCATCTTAACTGTTCTTTTCTCTGCTCTCTTCAGCTTACTATTATTAAATAAAAGCCTGCCGTTTTCGTGGTATCTGGCTTTATTCTGTCTGAGCGTTTGTTCTATCCCACCTCCTGTGTCAAGTCTTGCGCAATCAAGTTTGATAGGCAATGCATTAAGAGAGTGGAACAAGGGGATATTTTTTGCTAATGTTGTATAGCCATCTTTATCTGTCTTTGCAGGATTCGTATCGGGAGACTTTAATTGTTCTTTTGTGTCCTGCTGACACAGACAGCACTTTGACCAGTCAGTGTGTGTTACAGTGGGCATCGCTTTCAAATGACCACTTCATTCGCGCATTACGCGGCATGAAGCTGCGAGAAGCTTTAGTACCACTTTCAGCCACTGTGCGTCGCTCTGCCACTGTACATCGCTCTGCCTGCCGTCCCTTACATAATTGTTGCCGAGAGTAATCCCAGCCTACGAATTCAATAACAAAATAAATCATGCATAATTAAACATTACCTCGATTTAGGCTACTTGGGTATGGCTTAAGGCTTGACTACACGAAAATCGAAATCGAAATTTGCCGTCTACATTATTGTCAGTGTTGGGGTTAACGCAACTACGCAAATCAAAACAGTGGTGTGATAATTGAGCCAGTAGCCTAGAGAAATAACTGTTCAGAATTAATCTGTAGCCTTGGGTAGGCTTCTGCAGAAAACAATGTTGTTGCCGATTTAATACTATCTGGCGACGTTTTTAACAGGCTATGCAATAGAGGCTTAGACAACTATGACCCACGTTTTGGTTTCGTAAATTAATTTGCCCTACTTCTTGACTGCAATTTAGTCAATTGACTGCTTGACATGTCATTTTTATTTTTCTGTAAACAATTACATCTGCTTTATGCCGCAGAATTACATTCATATTTGGCTGACTGCAGACGCGCCACTTCCCTCCCCATATTCCAATATTAAGATAGTATAAAGTGCTTTTTGTATAGGCTACTATCATAAAAAAAAATAGTTAAAACGAATAGCTATTTGCAATTTGACAAAACACTGGTCCTCATTTTGCGAATGCGAGGACGATATGAGCCTGTTGCATTTAGTTAGATGTCCGAGTCACACATAATGTTTGAAAACCACTGGCTCGTAATCACAATAATTTAACACACGACAGTTGGATAACCTACTTCATCATGTCCCCATGCCTACATTTTTGTGAGTAGCATAGAGATCGTTAAAAACAATAAAGTATGGCTCTCCGTTTGGGACATCGAAAACTTTTTTTAATTTTGAATAGACTACCGTTGAAGATGCTGACTTGCAAAAGCCTCGGGATAACACGTTATCTCCACTATCATCAGTCATGCCCCTTGATCAAAGTGGGGAATGAAATAAAAGTTTGATAACCACTGGCTTAACAAGTTACCTGCAGTCCAGAACACAGAATCTATTGCAATATTCTGATGATCGGCGATGATATCGGCAAAT
Organism: Alosa sapidissima; assembly: GCF_018492685.1. Classification (NCBI taxonomy): domain Eukaryota; kingdom Metazoa; phylum Chordata; class Actinopteri; order Clupeiformes; family Clupeidae; genus Alosa; species Alosa sapidissima. The sequence goes on from NC_055970.1 coordinate 13,311,352, forward strand.
GTTTGTTTTCCAAAGTAAGAATTTCACTTCACCATGCACCTTCGACAATACCTGGCCTACCTGGTATCATTACAAACATTATTCTGTGTCCTAAAACTGGCATATTTTATGGCATTGTGTCATGTAAGTTCGTTGCAAAATCTAGAGAAATGTGTGAGGTGGTCAGCGGGGGACAATTGAGACACACATTGGATTGTGTTATTACTTGAACATTCCACACTATCCACAGCTGTGGTAGGCCTATCAGGGGCAGGAGGATTACTGTCAGCGCAGGCTTTATATAAAATTCTTCAACAGAAGGCCTCGAATGTTGTCTTGTTTGTGGAGCGCTTTGCTTCGCTTCTGTAATTTCGGCTTCATTGAAAATGAGGGCTTCCCTCAATGACCCTCCGAGAATAAATAAAGGTTGAATGAATGAATGAATGCAGGCTTGCCCAAAATAAAGGCATGTGGTTTGCGCAGCCTACAGTAAATAACAGACCCGCCAGAATGTGCGTTATGATGCTTTTTTACGAGCAAGATGTTTTTGGTACCCTACGCACACTGCATGTTCTTAAATAACAATGATCATCAGTAATATTCGACCATTAATTTGGGTAAATGGGCAAGCGTGACCACCTTGATTGGCTGATTGGCTGATGATTGTAACGCGGGCATGATTCCAAACACCTCCCTTATTATGATGAGTGACAGGTCTCAGAATGCGTGCGCTACACAAGGACGGAAGATGATGAATAACTGGGGCCGTAGGCTATTCACAAAGGCTTTTATCTTACTACTAGGAGTAGGCTACTCCTAAATCGCACTTAAAGATTTTAGATTGGAGTTTTCTCTTAAAAGTTATTCACAAAGCCTTTCAGACAACTCCTAAACTAGGAGTGAGTCTTCGTGGCTATGGATGACGTCATTACTCATGCACGAGCTTGACTGAAGTGACCACCTTGATTGGCTGACGATTGTAACGCGGGAATTCCAAACACCTCTCTTCCGATGATGACTGACAGGTGACAGGTCGGAGAATGCGTGCGCTACACAAGTAGTGTGAAGGACGGAAGATGATTAATAACTGAATAAAAAGGCCTAGCCTAAATGAATAAAGAGTAAGGCAAAACAAATAGCTTAGTAGCCTAATGAAACATAGGCCTATGGATTGATGCAGTAGCCTACCTTTGCAACATTTATTAAATTAATCTGTCACCATATCCCTAGGCTACGTTTGCAAAGAGGAGAACATTTTAATTTGATTCACAATGAAACGTTACATTTCATTACATTACATTACATTACATTACATTTGGCTGACGCTTTTTAACCAAAGCGACTAACAACATGGTAAACAGTAAGTTTTAGAACAATTCTCACAATTTTAGGACAGTTTAAAAAAACATTAGAGTACAGTAAGAATAAGTGCGTCGGTGAGTGCTGTTTTTAACAGTTACTTGTCAGTTTAAAACGGCTGGTGAGTGCTAGGATCAGTAAGACTTGTTGTAAGTGTTGCTATGAGAGTAGATGTTCTCTAAAGAGCTGGGTCTTCAGGAGCTTTTTGAAAGTGGAAAAGGATGTCCCTGCCCTTGTAAGAACTGGCAGTGTGTTCCACCAACGAGGAACAACAGATGAGAAAAGTTTGGATTGGCTTGAGCGTACCGGTGGTAGAGCTAGACGTCGTTCGTCAGAGGAGCGCAGCGGTCTGGAGGTAGTGTAAGTCTGTATGAGGGCATCCAAGTAGGTGGGAGCAGAGCCGGAGACTACTTTGTAGGCAAGCGTTAGAGACTTGAATTTGATGCGGGCCGCCATAGGTAGCCAGTGTAGCTGGATGAGCAGCGGGGTAACATGTGCCTTTTTGGGTTGGTTGTAGACCAGGCGCGCCGCCGCGTTCTGGATCATCTGAAGTGGTTTCACTGCGCAGGCTGGGAGATCTGTCAGGAGGGCATTGCAGTAGTCGAGTCGTGAGATGACTATTGCCTGAACCAGAAGTTGGGTAGCATCTTGAGTCAAGTAAGTCCTGATTTTCCGTATGTTGTAGAGTGCAAAACGGCATGACCGGGCGACTGAGGCAACATGATCTGAGAAGTTTAGTTGGTTGTCAAGAACAACTCCTAGATTTCTTGCAGTCCTGGTCGGTGAAACAGACAGGGAGTCAAATTTGATGTTGATGTCGTGGTGTATGGTAGGTTTAGCTGGGATGACCAGCAGTTCAGTCTTTGAGAGGTTCAGCTGGAGGTGGTGTGCCTTCATCCATGTAGCTATGTCTGAAAGGCAAACCGAGATCCGTGCTGAAACCAGGGGGTCGTCAGGTGGAAAGGACAGATAGAGCTGTGTGTCGTCTGCATAGCAGTGGTATGAGAAGCCGTGCGAACGGATAATCTGTCCCAAGGAGGTGGTGTAGATAGCAAAGAGGAGGGGGCCCAGCACTGAGCCCTGGGGGACCCCTGTGGTGAGATGGTGAGGTGCGGATAGCTGACCAAGCCATGATACGTTAAACGAGCGTCCTGTGAGGTAGGATTCAAACCAGGAGAGAGCAGAACCAGAGATTCCCATGTCAGCGAGTATAGAGAGAAGGATACGGTGATTAACCGTGTCAAAGGCAGCCGATAAGTCAAGCAGAATGAGTACTGATGACCGAGCGGTCGCCCTGGCTTCTTTTAAGGCTTCTGTTACAGACAGCAGAGCCGTTTCGGTAGAGTGGCCGCTTTTGAACCCAGACTGATTTGGATCCAGAAGGTTGTTCTGTTCTTTCCATGTTAACAATGAGTAGTTTGTGTTGTTGTTGGTGGCGTTATTGCATCCCTTTTATGAATGCAAAATTGTTCCCTCGCAATTGGAAGCTCCTGTTGCGCATAGGCTATTTCAAAACATCGCAACGTAAAATGCCACAAAAAAGCTGTTTATGAATAGGTCTTAGTGAGTTAGGAGTCCTCTCGACTTAAGCTGTCCCAGACTTAGGTGCTACTTTTAGGTCTAAAATGCTTCGTGAATTACTTTTTGTGAAAAAATTAGGAGTCCTAAAGTTAGGAGTGACACGCCCATTATTTTTAGGAGTTGCTCCTAAATTCGCCAGTTAGGAGCTACTTTTAGCCTTAAAATTCTTTGTGAATATGGCCCCTGAATAAAAAGGCCTAGCCTAAATGAATCAAGGCAAACAAATAGCCTAGTAGCCCAATGAAACATACGGATTGATGTAGTATCTTGTAACATTATTAAATTATTCTGTTACTATGCCTACGTTTGCAAAAGAGAACATTTTAATTTGATTCACAATAATGTTACATTTAATTTACATGTTGACAATGACTAGCCTAGTTTTGGTTGTTGTTGGCGGCGTTATTGCATGTTAGTTATGCCTACAATGCAAAATTGCTTCCTCGCGATTGGAAGCTCCTGTAGCTGCATAGGATTTCAAAACCGCAGGTTTGTGAATAGGTCTGTGAGTAAGGAGTCCTCTTGACTTCTTTTAAGCTGTCAGAGGTGGGAAGGTGTGATTTTTTGGGGGAAGGGCCGGATTAACTGGGCACAATTGTCTGATGGCCCCCCTTCCCCCCAGCCAACGTGAATCGGGTGGTTAGTTAATAGGCCTATCGTGAAGATTTTTCCTGCCATCTAAGGCACGAGCGCATCTGTGAGGCCAAGCCTCACCAAGTAGCTCGTTTGTTTACAACTAACATTCCATTTAATTAAACTGCTTTATAGGCTATGCCGAAATAGTTTTCAACATTTTGAATATTAGTGTCGGGTGAATTGAAATGTTCTCAAAGTAGCCTTATGGCTGAAAGCTGCTTGGGACACACCCCCCCCCCCCCCCCTTCCTGCACTCATTGTTTCAAAAGGAGTAATTTTGGCTTTGTCAGAACTGAAGAGATGTGGACGGCACGGCATGCCCAATGAAAATAAATTAACGCAACGCAACACAACACAACACAGACCCCGCTTCTCTCGCGTCAGTCACTGACATGAACGAAACACAGAACCCGCTTCTCTCACGGCAGTCACTGACAGTAACCTAGAATAAATGCATGGGGAAAAACACTTCCCCATGACAAAGACATCGTAAAACACTGAAAGTTAATATTTTGTCACTAGCAACATTCATCTGTCCTTTGTCAAATGTATTATGTTCCAAGTACCCTATGCGTAATTCTGCTTCATAAAGTTGAACAAATACATTTGTTTATTTCACAGAAAAATATAAATAGCCAGTCTACAGTGCAGAGTTGGTAAGTTATGGTAGGCCAACTTGCAGTGAACATACAAAGAGGGGAAATTATTTCTCTTGCAGCTGAGTAGCCTCAGGTGCGCACGTAGACATAAGGCCGAACATGCAAGCGCCAATGAATCGTGCTCTCACGGCAATCGCGCCGTTAAACTTAAATAGGTTAACATCACTCTAAGTTCGCCTTCAAGCAAGGAAAACGATGATTTGAAGACATCTGTTTCGTTGGAAGGGCAAGGGGTAGCAACAGGGCAACACAGAGACAGGCCAGATGGCAGGGCTGTTATGAGAGTATTAAAATATGGGATATTCTACGGGAAAACGGCAAGACAGCGGGGAAAGTTAAAATACGTGATAAACACGGAAAAAGTTGGCATGCATTGTTTCGGTCCCCGTGCACAGGGATTATTTGTCATACTATTAATCACATATGATTATTTGTGAAATTGTTCAAACAGGCGCAACACATTTGAAAAGGAAGGACTGGTAGCATGCAAGCTCACGGGAAAGATTGATTTAAGAATGTTATCACAAAGTGTGTGGTTGTGGCGCGGGCAGACAATTGGCAGGGGAGGGTCATGTCTTTTTTTAACAATTCTGTCGGAGGGTCATTGAACAATTTCTAGCAGGCAAGAGAGGGTCATGCAACTTCCAACTGAAGCACTCAAAATTCCTCCGGTGGCCCCTTCAATAAATAACGATCAGTCCCTAGATTGCTGCTGGGCTATATGTCTTGGTTCTGTTAACAACTTATTGTCAAAGCATAGCCTATCTCGCGGTTGCATCCATTACAAACAAACATGCAATGTGAACGTCTGGGATTGGGGAGAGCACTAAATGCTCTACTGAATAAGCACGAAGTCAAACCTTTAAATGAAAAACACTCTTTAATAATCCACAAAAATAAACCGCTAATGAAGTAAACTTGTGACCATCAAAATCGTTTATCGCTCGTAACTCCGTGATACCAGGACGTAACAGGAAGGCATTTGGCTGAGCAACGGAGGTTAACCCTTTAGGCGCCAGAGGTTTTTTTCCGAAACGATCAATTTTGACATCTTCATTTCAAAAGGCTATATCTTAAAAGTGATAAGAGATAGAGACTTTCTGTAAATTAGAGAAATATTAAGGATGACCCAAAGTGTATGTAGAGATTAAATGTTTATATCTAATTTGCATATTATGACGTCATATGGTGGCGGCCATCTTGGATTATAGAATTTTCATGAAAAGTTGCATGTTTGAATGATAAATGCACCACTTCTTTCCCCCCAAAATGTCCCTCACCTTCTGAATGCTATATTGCACAATACTGAATGCTCAGGTAAATAGTAAGTAGTGAACAAACTGTGTAAATCATTACTAATAAATGGCAGAAACAAACCAAATGCATGTAGCGGTAGACTGGCCTTTTGCTGTAGAGATTTTCCATTTACTACATACAGTAGGCACTCTGATTCCATGTATGGGGCACATATATATTATTCAGATGACACACAAACACAAGTAGACAAGACCTGTTTAGTTCAAAAGCTCATTTGCCACGGCAAGGCACAGATCAGGAGTGAGATGACGAGACAAGACAAGAGACAATGTTAGTATTTTTTTTCTTTTTGTTGATGTTTTTTTGTTTTTTTTCTTAGCTGACAAAGACACACACATCACAAGGACATGAACACACAAAAAGGAACACATAGTGTACTGTATGTCCTAAATGATCAGGGAAGTAGATAGCAAATCAACAGTGTAAATCATTACTAAATGGCTGACTTTTTTTTTTTTATGTAGCAGGCCTTTTGCTGTAGAGATAATGACTCCCTATCCCTATCCATACAGGGCCGGCATTCCCATCATCTTGTGATAGACTATGCATGACCTAATGTGTGTGTGTGTGTGTGTGTGGGAGAGGGAGAGAGCGTGTCACCACCTCCACCATGCGAGCAGCATGGCCAGATCTGCCTCGCGCGCGCCGAGTGGAGAGAATTTGCGCAGCTCGGACTAGGCCTACTGTCATTCTCATTGCGACTCCCCACACTGCCACTACGTTCCCCCCTAACTGTCCTATGAGCACTTCGACCTCGTCTAACATACCCAGTGGCATTAGACAAAGGCTCCACCACGTTACTGTCGCCGCGATTGTGGAGAGGCACACGTTCAGAAGACAGAAGCTAGCGCTATGGATATTAGGCTACCTCCAGCCTCGTTCGCCACACCACTAACACCCTGCTAACTTCCCGATGAACACTCCGAACCTGTGAAACATTATTCCCACCAGTGACATTGGGCAAACGATTCAACGTTTGTGCTTGGTGTAAGCTAAACTATGGAGTAAACTCTCACTTTGTCCAGCTGCATCATTGCAAGGCAGGGACGCATCTGAAGCCTCACTAAACGAATCACCGTCATTTTCTGAAGGCAGATATTCCCCTTCAGAATCAGGGTCCGCGAATAGAAGACCCAACACTTCATTTCAGGTAAACTTTTTTGATGCCATTAGACGATAATCTAATGCAAATACTCGCTGACGTTGACAATATCGCTCTGACAAAGTGGCTCACACGCACACTAGCTCCGGTATTTCATACACTGATTCAATGCGCTGTAGCTAGAAAGTTTTGTTTAAAGCGTGTCCTTTTTTCGACTCGGGGATGACGTATGACATGTCTGCCATCTAGTGGAGTGGAAGTCGAACGAAATATGACACCCTATTTGACTAAATCGGCCGTTTTATTCAGTACCGCATCTTGTCGACTATAGTCGCCTGTGGCGCCTAGAGGGTTAATATGCTCCATGTTTTGTCCAAATGATGACTGTCTATCATCGTTGCACTCGGAGAAAACCGGAATGTTTCATTCGTCCCCGTTTCAATCGTCCCGGTTGTACCTACTCAAAACGCAGATAGAACCTTATTATTCTAAGGTAGCGAAATAGCGTTCAGCATGATTCATGCCCAATTAATTCCCCCTGTTAAAGTGTTCGCCTTTGTAGTTTGGTTTCGTGATAGCCTATGATAAACGGCTTATGGCCAAATATGTGAAAACGTTAAAATACAGTAGGCGATAAACCCGGAAAAAGTTGACAGTGATTTTTTCATAATCACTTTGGAGGGTCATAGAAAAATGTATTGCTGGCGAGGGAGGGTCACGTCTTTTTGGACTAATGCTCCCCAAACTCCTCCGGTAGCCCCTTAAATAAATAACGAACAGTCCCTAATAAGTAAACTTGTGACCATCAAAAATCGTTTATCGCCTGTAGGCCTAACTCCGTGATAACAGGACGTAACAGGAAGGCATTTGGCTGAGCAACGGAGGTTAATACTCTATATTTTGTCCAAATGATGTCTGTCTATCATCGGTGCACTCGGAGAAAACCAGAATGTTTCATTTGTCCTGCGTCTCTACGGCTGCAAACGGGATTCACTCGCAGTTAACCAAATATTTCTTTATTAGGGCAGGCATATTTCTGGCTATTACATTATTTCTAAACCAGTCTGCTAAAGTCTGTAGTGAAGTCTGTGTAGGGTTTTCCAGGCTCCATTTCTTTTTACGAGACACCCTGCTCACTTGAGCCATCTACCGGTTGTTTGGGTTGTTGCAGCGTCTCACTGGAAAAATACAAATTAAAGTCGCGTGATACCGCGTGATCCCACGCGCGGACCGCGAGTGAAGCTGGCCAATTCGAAGCACTGCCCACTGTATACGTTGTCCATTATTAATCTAAAAATCAGATTGAGGTATGATCTTTTGATCACCTTTTGAATCCATGCATGGAACAGTTATTTAAATTTCAATTTGTTTTGGGCTGATTGGCAAAATGTGATTCAGAATTTAGTGTAGGTATTTTAACAGAAAGACTGTGTATAAAAATGCTATTTGTTTTTCAATAATGTAAGCCTGTTTTAACAAAGCTGTGCAAACACATACAGCAGGTGGAGAAGAAGAAAATGCCTTTGATGAGTGGTGTGGCAGTATATCAATATCAATTGCTGATTATTCTGACCATGTCACAAGTAAGATGTAATATTTCTTTACCCACCCTCACCTGGACCTTGAGCATGGAAAAGGGCAATGTTGCTACAGTTAGTCAAACCAAACTTTTTTTTGACGTTGCGGTCAGTCAGGCCTTCAGAGTGGTTACACAGAACACTTATATGCTAGTATGCCTCATATATAATATTCCTGTCTGTTCTTACTGCCCTACTTTGTAGCCTACTCTCCTACTACAAATTACACTGTATATGCCGTTTTACATTTGAGTATATGTACTGCATATCACTCTCGATATCCTTACAATATTTAGACCAAAACTACAGTATCTGAATTAAACCAGCCACTGAGGTTATTCGGAATTAATTTTAGCCACTTACAGCGACATTGGACCACTGCTAATTGATTCACTCTGGTCGCCTTGTTCTCTAACTCTAAGGTAATTGTGGGGACAGTCGCAGAGAGCACAAATTATAGTGAGCGGCACATTATTACCATATTATTACTGTTAGTACCATTAGCACGTTATTAGTGTTTTTAAACGCCCATATCGAGAAAATCATAAATTACCGTTATTATCATATTATTACCACAATGGTATCGCATCACGCACCACCCTCCATTGACATCAAGAATTGTCATTATTAGCATGTAATCACCATGTTATCTGTGTGTTATAAGGGGCTTATTTGTTGTTAATAACTGTTACCGCTGTTATTTGCATGTAAAACCAAAAGCGACCTATGCGACCGGAAAGACGGAAGTCATTATTTGTCTATGGAGGGTCGGCGAATAACCATAGCATGTCATAACCATTTTATTTGTTTGGGGGGGTGGGGGGTGGCATCACGCAACGCCCTCCATTGACATTAAGAACTGGCATTATTAGCATGTTATCACCATGGTATTTGTGTGTCATAAGTGGCTTATTTGTCATTGTGGAACATTTTTAATATCTGTATCACTTCATCATCTATGGAAACATATTTAAGGAGAGTGAACAATTATTTACACCATATTTGCAATTTGCACATTTGAAATTTGCAAATTTCTTGGGTCTTTTTGGACGCCATCTTGGAAAATGGCCAGCATTTCAAGTAGCAAATCAAGTGGATTTGATTGTATCGGTCTTGATCACATCCATGCCAAATTTCATGCGTCCATCACAAGGGCGTAGGTTTGGTCTCAGCTTTGGTGGGGACATCCAATCCCCCCCACCCCCCATCTCCGACTGGAGAGAAATATGTGCAGACGAAAACAATTGTTTAAACGTAAATAAATGTTTGACCACTAGATGCCAATTTTGTTTCTCAGATAACAGAAGCTAAGCATATCTTAAATTTGCCCAGATTATATAGTCATATATATATATAGTCATAACATTTATATATTTATTTATTTATTTATTTATGTTACTGAGTATGGAAATGCACAATAGTTTAGGATTGAATATGTCTATGAATTTATGCGACTTTAAATTATATTTGTATTTCTTTATTAATGCTTAACTGTAATTGGAATTCTTTTGCTGTAAGATACCAGTGCCTTAATGGCGATTTCCTTTGTTATTTCAGACTGTTGGCAATACAGAATATCACAATACAGAAGTGAATCTACTCCATCTCATTATATTGTACAGCAATGCTGTTGACTCCAACTGAATTGACAATTTGACATAGGCTAATAATTAGAACCTCACCTGAAGCCCTGATGCTGTTTTCTCAACCTGCCATCCATCTGTAGTGGTTTGATGCTGTCTTTCCTGCATACAAAGTGGTTTATTCGTTTTGTAGCCTATCCTTTGGCTAGCAAGTTTAACCCTCCTACCATATTGTATATGATAGTGTTATTTGGATATTATTCATCGAATAATGATTCATTATATTTGAATAACCAACAGTGTTAACTTATTCACATTGCCAACATGTTTTTACGAATTTGGGTCTCACTTTTATTTGTCTGCATTGTGTAGGCTACACTCAGAAATATATAACATAAACAGAATAGAAAAGAAAAATGTCCAGATCCAATGTTAATTGTGACTTCCAAGATTCTAACTTAAGGTAGGCTAATTATCAGTGACTTGGTAATAGCATCTATTGTGATAGCGCGACTTCTATGCGACCGTGCTGCACACCCCTAATCAATACTCCTGACCTTGGTTGAAAGATTACAGAAGCTAGGTTTATCTTTAACAATATCCTGGGTAACATATGCTATCACCAGTTAATACTATTTTTCCACATAATAGAATCTGCATAATTTGAAAGCCTGGTCACTACCACTGCTAGCTTGTGTGGCTAGTTTATTTGCTTACTTACACTCTGCTTTATGAAAAAGCTTCGTATGTCCCCTTTCTTCTTCTTGGGTGGCATAGCTGATCTACAAACCACAAAAAGGGTATATCAAGGGAATATCAAAATGTTTCACTCTGGCCTTTTTATGGAGTAGGCCTATGTATTGACAGACAGCCCTGGTAACTTACCGTTGTTGTTGACACACCCGCTCGCTTGACTAGACCAGAGAATGTCTAATAAGGGGAGAACCGCCACTCTCGGGAAACTTCCGGTTTCTGAACTGGTTGCAGTTCCAGTTCTGGTTCCACATGAGGGCACTCACAAATAAGTGCAGAATGAATGGAGGTCTATGGAGCTGTACCCCTCAAACCCACTTTTCTCGGGATATAATTTTTTGCCCAGAAATTTGAATGTTGCATGCGAAAGAGGGGGCAGAGAAAATACACACCGCTGATTATTATATTTTTTGAGTCACTTATTTGTTCTAAAAAGCCTTTCAAATGCATCAATGACGTCATTCATTAGCAGAAAGCTAGTGTGTTGTGGGCAACAACGACCCAACCTGTAAGAGTTGACGTGAAAAAGGACGTGACTACTCGTTCATTCAACTTTTGACCTATAATTCATATTGAGCTTGCAGAAACCACAATCAAATCTTCGATTTCTCAATGACAACCAGGTGAAAGAGTCAAATTTAGCCGTCTAGCTCCATAGACCCCCATTGTTTTTGCACTTATTCGTGATCGCCCCTAGCGGAACTGCAACAGATTGCAGGTACAATGGAGTTAATAGGGAGTGATCCGGCTCTACATAAACAGGCTCTGACTAGACCTACCAGTGCAAGAATAGGTACCAATCCACTTGCACGACACTTCATTTTGTCGTGTCGCATTCCACTCTTGTCCTATGGGTGACGTCAAGCGACTTTAACGCGCCCGCAAAGCATTCCGGGAAGGCAGCGCTGCATTTGAAAATATGTCGCGCGTCAAAAAGCTGGGCGAAGCCTATGGGCGAAGCCCATCTTTATGAATCCGTTGAACGCGAGGCGAAAGGACGAGGTTGTAGGTCCTTTGTTCTACCACAACGGTGCCTGTGAAACTTTGGTTCCGCTTACAAGACAAATAATGTTTTAACGATCTCTTCCACGACCACCTAGTAGTCCATAAAACAAACAAAACTAGGCCACCCACTAGGCCTATAGATGACATTTCTGCAATAAAACTTTAGGGTACTCAACATTTCTGGGTTTACTATTGGGCCTATGGGGATCACGACTAGACTAATAAGGGCCTGTCCACACGGAGACGCTTTTTAGGTTAAACGCAGAGGTTTTGCTTCGTCTTGGCCGAGCGTCCAAACGAATCCTGTAAAGGCACTGCCCGAAACCGCACTTTTCTGAAACCTGGTCCCAGAGTGGAGAAATCTGAAACCGTAGCCCGTTTGAGTTCGTTTAGACAGCGAAACCGCACATCCTGCTTGCGTATCGATGATGTCACACCTCAGCTGCCCTGGACTTGCACTTATAGTATTGCCTAACAATACTAGTTTTCATACATGACATTACCTACGATTACACTCCGTTAAGATAAATATCACAACTGATGCTGCGCAGCGCCGATAGCTTATGACTTGGTGGACTGAACACTGTTTTTCCCGGTGTTTTTTTATGCATTCTAGCTACTGTCAGTGACGCGAGAGAACTTAAGTTATTAGGAAAGTGCGGTGTAAGTTTAGGCTACATTAATTTGTGCGTAGTGCCAGTGTCATTCATTTATTTTACATGTCTTACAACATATATACATGCATTCACAGTCGAGGGAAATCAGATATAAGCATACAAAGACGCTTAGAACTCACGTTAAGCCGATGGTAGCACACTGAATGCGAATGCACGATTTGATGCAGGCAAAAGTATTGACTGTTACTAACGAAGGTTTTATAGCAATATTATAAATGTGGCGACAGAATAGCCTAGAACTTGAGTAAGCCTTGCGTTTAGTAGCCTAATTGCGGTGATAGCCTAATTGCGGTGATAGCCAAAACTAATGTGAATCACGGACTATCCTACAACCAAAGAAAGTAAAGGTGATTAGTAGGCCTACCTGCGTTAGCCAAATAAAGGACGGGACTGCACCCTTCACAAACCGTAAAATAAACTTTATTAGTTTTACAGTTGCCTACAGTTGACAGTTCACCATCAGTCCACACAAACAATTCTAGTTTCCTTGCACTAGCCATTTCGCCGTAGCCTATTCTGTCTGTTTTTAAAGCGCAGGTTTTGCAAGTTTTGGTGAATTTCTGTAAAGACACAGTGCCACCTATAGGCCTGGGGTATGAAGTAACGTGTTGAGTTGTGTTGAGATGGATCCGTTTGGATAACCTGACCCTAGCCAGGTGAATGTCGTTCCGCTTAGCTCCGCCTAGCTTCACTCACATCCATCTGGGACCTCTTCCATTGAGAGTGATTTCTCCAACCAACTTTATGGTTTAGCCAATCAGGACGCAGGGCGGGAGTTTCATAGATGTGACATAGCGTAGAAGCGACTGTGAGTCTGTTATTAGCGTCACGGGTTGGCTTCGATGTGAGTGGTTGAAGTAGCACGTCAATAGATGACGGACAAGTGGCTTATTCAATCATATGCAAGCATTTTTTGATTAGGCCCAGCCTTCTGAAGCAACACTTCAATGGATCGGTTCCAGATGGATGAGTGGAGCTAGGCGGAGCGAAATTCATCTGGCTATTGCCAGGTTACCGTTTGGACGCAAATATTCTTGATACGGTTCCAGGGAAGACGGAGGAAAAAAAGATTGGTTTGGTACGTGTGGACTAGCCCTAATACTCTTTTGATCCCGAGAGGGAAATTTGGTCCCAACAGGCTGCACTGGACAAGGACAACAAGCACATACACACACACAGGCTGCACTAGACACAATAAGCACACACACACACACACACACACACACACAGTGTAGCGGTTAGGCATGCCTGCCTACTTTAATAATTAAATAGTAACTGGTGGGTTTTGGCGTAGACTGGTGGCAGTTGAGAGGTTCTGTTTGTGTTTGACGTGACGGGATGATATGAATCTGAGGGTAGGCCTGTCATTATATGAATGAAGTCTGTGGCAAAGAGAGTGTGGGCCGATGGCGGATGAGGTGCGGCAAGAGAGAAGTTTACTGAGAACGGGAAAAGATCGTGTGGATTCTTTTAGGATACTCTGGTGGATTATTCTATACCCTGGGAGCGCTTTTGGACCCCGACACCCTTTTCCGAGAATTCAGCAGGACGGGAGAAGGAGCTTTCTACGACGAACAGCGCTGGATGCCGGGTTTGATCCAAACTTTTTCTGCTGTGACCGGTTTCCCTAAGCCTGTTTGTAGCCTCCAAAAACCCTTTCACCTGCCCTCAATACCTACCGCTGCCCCAATCCCATTTAAATTCTTAGTTACCACAAACTATAGCCTACTTTTCCATGGCGGCGCCCACACAACAAAACGTCTCACTTCTTTCACCTCTGACTCCTTTTAGTTGATGTTTTGACCTACTGTAACTTTTGATTTCGTTTCATACATTTTCTTTCTTTCATTTTCTTTCTTTTGTTTAGACATTGTATGCTCTAGGAGAACGATTCACTTTGTGTTGTAGGCCTATATTATGCCTATATATTCATGTTATGTATGAATATATTACGAATTAAATTTGGCGGTATGGCTCTGTTCAGATACCCTGGAAATCCAGAGTTCTCGCGAGAGCACAATGGAATTGTCTCTGCGAGACACTCTGGCAAAGAGCAATGATGCACGTTACTTTTTTCCCAACATTCCAGGGAACCAGCTAAACTGATGAAGACAGTGCTGCAACGTTGGAGGACAGTACACATTGGTCGTAGTGTTATCCAATTGCGTCGAATTCCGAAATCATTCAGAGTAAACATGGTCTAGTGTTATCCAATTGAGTGCAGTGAGATTTTTAAATGCATGCTTGTTGCCGCCCCTCGTTGGGCCAGTACATTGTTCTTTGCCAGACCCTTAATCTTTCTAGATTATCAGGGTCTGGATTTTCCAGGCTACTGTTCAGAGGGGTCCCCAGACCTTTCATGAGCACCATGAAAGAGCAGTGAGCCTGGGGACAGCAGCAGCATTAGGGGGCGCTCACACAGTTTAAGACTGAGTGAGCTAAACTATTCCCCCATATGAACAGAGCAGCAACTATGACATAAAAGCCTATGCCATGTTATACACGACAGGGTGGAGCAGGGGAGTAGGTGGGTTGCATAAATGCGAGCAGCAAGCAGTTAGGAATAACTAAAGCAGCTTTAAATAAGGCGCCCTGTTTGGATGTAGCCATTTAGAAGTGAGGGGAGTGCCAAAGGAGTTGACAGCTGATAAGCTGACGCCCATAGCGGTTAGCAGCGCCTTGACTACTTGGCCTGCCAGAACTGACGCTGACACAATTTATATGTATGCTATTGTAAGAAAGTGGGTTAACGAACAACTGCTTATTGAACATTTTGAGTTTGGTTTGAATGGAGTTTTTTATTGTTTGGGGCGATTCCTTTGTTCAACTGCGCCTTGACCGCGGCTTACATACAGCTAGGCCTGAAGTTAATATGCCACAGTCTGAAATACTGTTGAGAACTTGAACATTTCAATACATTAATTTTCATATAAAAGTTCAGAGTGAAATCTAGTCTCCTTTCTCACATGCAAAAAATAAGCTGGCGTAACTGAAATGTCTATGTCCGGTTTTCAGTCACGTTACAACACACACACACACACTCACAGGCTGCACTGGACACAATAAGCGCACACACACACACACACACACACAGTGTCAGTAAGACGTTTTTAATAAAGCAGCGGATTCAGAATGGCCAATTTGGATTGGGATTTGGGATTTTATGGAACATGGCATGGCATGGAATCTACGAAAAACCATATGGGCTACACACAACCAAACTTTAGCAAGCAAGATGGGTGTTTGTGTGTGTGTGTGTGTGTGAGTGTGTGAGAGAGAGAGAGAGATAGAAAGAGAGAGTAAGCCGGTGTAAATGTAACATGAATTGTGCTGTAGATAGATAGATAGATTAGATAGATACAGTAGATAGATACTTTATTGATTCCCAAGGGGAAATTCAAGGTCTCAGTAGCATACCGACATCACACACATGCACATTCAACAGAAAAAGTAATATAAGTATATAAATATAAAAAACACCACTAAAATACTACTACATGTAAAATACTAAATATACTAAATAAAACTAAATCAAATATCCACATAGTGTGCTTAAGGATGATCAAGCATGAGGCACTTGCAGTGACGGCAGGGACTGAGCCTGTAATTCTGTATGCATGGTAAGGTGCTCTATGAGAGTAAGTGTCATGGTGATGGTGCAAATAAGTAAGTGCAACAGTGCAAGAATGAAGTCTAGAGACCAGCATAAAATAAATATAGACATATAAGAGAATAATGTAGACAAAATAATATAAATTAATTATAAATGAATTCTGCTGAGTCATCATAAGACATCGCATGTTAAATGAATTCTGCTGATAAGACATTGTGGATACGGCCGAGTCTCTACGGGGTTCCCAGGGGTGGGCCCACCTGGGCATACACACTGTACACCTGCTGGACAGGTAAGGTGCTGACCGCAGGAGATTTCACCTCCTCGTACTCCACATGCTGGACAGGTGAGGCGCTGACCACACAGTACACCTGCTGGACAGGTGAGGCGCTGACCGCAGGAGATTTCACCTCCTCGTACTCCACATGCTGGACAGGTGAGGCGCTGACCACACAGTACACCTGCTGGACAGGTGAGGCGCTGACCGCAGGAGATTTCACCTCCTCGTACACCTGCGCTCTCTGCTGCCCCCTGAAGTCTATCTCAGCATACGGCACCTCCACATTCACACCTGGGGGGGCGGGGGGGAAGACTCAATGTTATTATGTCTAACTAACACATTTGGTCACAGCAATGAGTTTATTCAGCACAAATATGGAAGGTAAAAGTGACGCAGTAACTCTGAACCAGAGGCCAATTGGCCACATGGGATTGTGCAGGGCTCAACGTTAACTTTTAAAAGTGGTTAAAAATGGTTGACAGCTTGGCAACCAGGCATGATTATGAGATTTATTGGTGCTACCGCTTCATGGCATAAGCATTTCCAAGGGCACTGAGATAACCAAGCAGTTACCAGCGTA
>NC_055970.1:13333052-13363052 GCF_018492685.1 Alosa sapidissima
TCCCACCTACTTGAATGCCCTCATACAGACTTACACTACCTCCAGACCGCTGCGCTCCTCTGACGAACGACGTCTAGCTCTACCACCGGTACGCTCAAGCCAATCCAAACTTTTCTCATCTGTTGTTCCTCGTTGGTGGAACACACTGCCAGTTCCTACAAGGGCAGGGACATCCTTTTCCACTTTCAAAAAACTCCTGAAGACCCAGCTCTTTAGAGAACATCTACTCTCATAGCAACACTTACAACAAGTCTTACTGATCCTAGCACTCACCAGCCGTTTTAAACTGACAAGTAACTGTTAAAAACAGCACTCACCGACGCACTTATTCTTACTGTACTCTAATGTTTTTTTTTAAACTGTCCTAAAATTGTGAGAATTGTTCTAAAACTTACTGTTTACCATGTTGTTAGTCGCTTTGGTTAAAAAGCGTCAGCCAAATGTAATGTAATGTAATGTAATATACCGACTTACAAAGATGATTAATTAACACGAAAACGTTGCCTGGTGTCCCTTTGATGCAACATTTTACAAAGTAGTGACAGGGCCACCAAGGACCGTGAGCGAATCAACAGCAGAAAAAACTATTTAGCAAGCAGAAATATCCCAGCCTGTTTAGGATGCTTCATAGACAGGTTCTTTGAGGTAGGCCTATATTTTCCATTAGAAAACCATCATGTTAGCGAAGGCGTTGTGGCTGACTCACTTAGCTCCTGTATGCTCTATGTTCACAAACTTATGAGATGACAGTCGAAAGATAATTACAGCTCTGATATCGATTTGCTTGCGAAAAGAATGTCAGGTTAATCATACACATAAAATTTGGTGCAGTTCTGAACATCTTAACTGAAGAGAGGGGCGATTAAAGAAGAATGATATTGCATTTTCATTTTTTACCGGGGGGGGGGGGGGGGTGCAAATCACATGTGCTAGGTTGATGTGGCCCCTTGAGACCAACATACCATAAAGATTTCTTCATCCTCGGTGCCATGGTTCAGGTAGTTATTTAGAGAAAACTGCATTTTTTGGGTTTCGGGGGGCTCAGCGCGGGGGGGAGGGGGGAGTGCCCCCCGGGGACCAAACTAAATTTTTCCGTAAAAGTCTAGTGGGGCTACATACCCACCAAATATCATGTGCCCCGGTGTTTCGGTGTCCCGGGTATCGTTGACCAAAATTTCAAGAAGTAGATGCCGGGGGGGGGGCAAAAAAAAACTGTGACAATCACTATATGACCGCTTCGCTAGTCATAATAAGTAGCCCTGTATGAATGAGTGAAGTGCTTTATATGAGAGTGAAGCCGAGTCTCTTTCATTTAAAATAGTTTCACAACTTTCAGACAGTGAAGCTGACAATGAAAAAGCTCAGCACCAGGACTCTATAAAGAGCCTAGATGTGCATCATCTGTTTATTCTCTTATAGCCAATCAGAGTTGTAGATATCATGGCATTTACATGAGCTTGCCCCAGAGCAGAATCATTATTGACCTGCCTGATGTCTGTATTACAGAATACAGAGGTAATCATGATTACTGTAAATCACTCAGGTGTGAAGTCAGTGGTGGAGGCACCTGAAAGGAAACAGCACCTGTAGCACCATATGTGACTGAAACACTTCCTCCAGCAGGGGGCGCAAGCATCTTACAAACATGCTGCATGTGTTTAATAGATGGTAAAGGCTGTTATAATATGACCACATAGTGGACAACAGATGAACAATTATCACTAACTGATCCTAGCACTTACCACCTCACTAGAACTGACACTTGAATGTTTAAAAACACGCAGCAACACACAGACACACCAGGACGAACAACAGGAAGGACGACACATAAATCACTGCAGTGTATGAGAGAAGGCACACACACACACACACACATTTGGGCGCACACATACAAACACACACACACACATTATTAAGCACCTGGACCGCCCATTAAGAAAACAATGACGGTTAACAGCCACATAGTGAGATGACCTTCTTACCTGAGACTGGGTGCGCTGTGTGGGCAGAGGGGAGGGTGTGGTTAGCTGGTGTGACAGACACAGTGGTGGAGGCACCTGAAAGGAAACAGCACCTGTAGCACCATATGTGACTGAAACACTCCCTCCAGCAGAGGGCGCAAACATCTTACAAACAGGCTGCATGTGTTTAATAGATGGAAGAGACTGTCATAATATGACTATTTACTGTAATAGAAGGTATTACACGAACACATAGTGGACGACAGATGATCAAATAAACAATGCATCATGTATGATCCTCTGATCAATATTTCAAGCATAATAGTTATGATAGTATTTCTTCATTCTCATATAACCAGTCAGAGTTATGGACATCATGGAATTTACATGAGCTTGCCCCAGAGCAGAATCATTATTGACCTGCCTGATGTCTGTATTACAGATTACAGAGGTAATCATGATTACTGTAAATCACTCAGGTGTGAAGTCACTGACCAGAGCAGAACTCCATCAGTCTGGTGGTGTGTGTGCTGCTGACGTGGTTCCTGACGCTGCAGGTGAGTTGTCCAGTCACATCCCCCCTCAGCAGGAGTTTCTGGTTATCTGAACTGAGATCAGCATCAGCTTCACCCAGAGGCCTCCCATCCAGAGACCAGCTGTACTGAGGACTCTCCCCATTGGAGGAGCACCTTACACTCCTCTCCCCATTGGCTGAGCAGTTGATTAACATGTCCACATCAGACACGGGGGCTGAGGGGATAGTAGTAAATATAATATTATGTAAATCAGGGGATCAGGGGGATTACTGCCCTACTAAGGCAAAAGACTAACTCACCAGAGTGTGAAACTGAGAAACATTACTTTAAAAAGTTATCTTAATGTCCTGACATTTGAGTAATAAGTATAATATTGTAATTTTCAAATTTTGTAGTGTATACCTGTATCAGTGGTGGAGGAAGTACTGAAACTCAGTACTTAAGTAAAAGTACAAATACACAGAGAAATATTTACTTTAGTAAAAGTAAAAGTACCACAATAACAACCCTACTTAAGTAAAAGTAAAAAGTACCTGCTTTTAAATGTACTTTAAGTATTAAAAGTAAAAGTATTTGCATAATGATTTATTCTCTTAATATCTATATTCTAAAAGGAAAAATCAGTATGGGCTGTGGCATTTTAATTAAGCTAGTTTTAGGTTATACTCAACTAGATAGTTTTAAGCTAATGCAATTGTGCTTGCCATCTGTGGCCCAGTTTACATTCTGACCTACAAGACTGTAATTCTGGTTACTAGGGTGATCTGAGTAATATCATTCAGCAAAACACGAGAGCCTGAAGTTTAACGGGGTAGACAAGGGAAACGTCGGGTGGATCGTAATGCCAATTATGCTGATTGAACAGAAAAGTTGCTGAGGAAGATGTCTTTATGATTAGGTTCAGTTTCACTTGCGCAGACGGATAGACATTGAATGAGCGCTCACATTACTACCCCCCAATTGTAGGCTATGCATCTTTATTTGATCACACACAATTAAGGAATATTTCCTAATCTGGAAAATGTTACGTTTTTTCCGGCCACCGGTTCATTAATAGTCTAGGCTACCATTCATTTGTGCCGCAAATGATCAGACGTGTGACAGAAGCATGGGCATAGACTGTAACTTCGCTGATCCGCGGATAGCAATCTCATCGGAGAGGAGGCCCTAACGCTGCAGATAACAGACAGAGAAAGGCACAGAACACAGTTGCATGTACAGTGTAGCCATGGGTCTGGTGAATATAGCCTACCGAATGCAGATGGCTACAAGCTCACGCTTTGCCTGGTCTAGACTAAAAGCTTATGTTTCTAAGAATGCACGTAGCGCTCCAGAATCTTTGGTAGCAACCCCGCTCCCTGGTAAAACAAACGTGTTTGTCAGAGAGAAAAAAAAACTGATCATAAAATGTATCGTAAAAAGGAACGATGGTGTTGTAGAAATGTAGCGGAGTAAAAGTACAGATAATTGCTGTAAAATGTAACGAAGTAAAAGTCAAAAGTATGCACTATACATTTTACTTAAGTAAAGTACAAATACGTGGAAAATTTACTTAAGTACAGTAACGAAGTATTTGTACTTCGTTACATTCCACCACTGACCTGTATTAAGTAAGTATAAGTATAAGTATATATACTTTTTTGATCCCGTGAGGGAAATTTGGTCTCTGCATTTAACCCAATCGGTGAATTAGTGAAACACAAACAGCACACAGTGTACACACAGTGAGGTGAAGCACACACTAATCCCGGCGCAGTGAGCTACCTGCTACAACGGCGGCGCTCGGGGAGCAGTGAGGGGTTAGGTGCCTTGTGGTTACAAGTCCAGAGTGCTAACCAGTGGGCCACGGCTGCCCTTTATTAATCTATCTATAAAAAAAATTAACTCAAATCTGACCTTTGACCCTTTTTTGGAAGTTACTGTATTCTGCCTTAGTATTGCCCACAAAATGACAATCGGTCATACTAAGGCAAAATACCTTAACCTCTATTTTAAAGCACAATGTTATGATAACAATGATAACTTTCACTTAAAATTTAAGCAATATTAAGCCTATTGGACTCACTATGATAAAATGGATTCGCATCATATGAAAATGATAGTTTTTTCATTTTTTTCTGTACTTCATACTCATACTAGTACCATACAGACAGTCACTTCTGAATTAAGAATGAGAGTGTTTTGATGTTGTTGAGGTGTTCTGATATGAGGCACTAATTTAGACTCATTGGCTTGTTTATTTCGATAAGTTTTAGAACAATTCTCACAATTTTAGGACAGTTTAAAAAACATTAGAGTACAGTAAGAATAAGTGCGTCGGTGAGTGCTGTTTTTAACAGTTACTTGTCAGTTTAAAACGGCTGGTGAGTGCTAGGATCAGTAAGACTTGTTGTAAGTGTTGCTATGAGAGTAGATGTTCTCTAAAGAGCTGGGTCTTCAGGAGTTTTTTGAAAGTGGAAAAGGATGTCCCTGCCCTTGTAGGAACTGGCAGTGTGTTCCACCAACGAGGAACAACAGATGAGAAAAGTTTGGATTGGCTTGAGCGTACCGGTGGTAGAGCTAGACGTCGTTCGTCAGAGGAGCACAGCGGTCTGGAGGTAGTATAAGTCTGTATGAGGGCATTCAAGTAGGTGGGAGCAGAACCGGAGACTACTTTGTAAGATAAAGGCCTCGCACTGCGGCTTTCGTAGAGACTCAATGGAGACTGAGGGACATAGGCACTAGCAAAGGTTCTAGAGGGAATGTGATTTCTGGCGCCATATTACATTCTCTTTCGTTCCATAGCTGTCAACATTGAACATTGAAAATAAGGGAGATGCCCCGGATTTCTCACCCAAAATACGGGAAAATGTCAACATCGTCCCCATTAACCAGTTTAGGGTCTACAGTGCAGAGTTGGTAAGTTATGGTAGGCCAACTTGGAGTGAACATACAAACAGGGGAAATTCTTTCTCTAGTAGCTGAGTAGCCTGATGGTAGGCAGGTGCACACGTAGACATACGGCCGAACATGCAAGCGCCAATGAATCGTGCTTTCACGCCAATCATGCCGTTAAACTTAAATAGGTTAACATCACTTTAAGTTCGCCATCAAGCAAGAAAAACGATGATTTGAAGACATCTGTTTCGTTGGAAGGGAAAGGGGGGTAGCAACAGGGCAACACAGAGACAGGCCCAATGGCAGGGCTAATGTTATGAGAGTATTAAAATATGGGATATTCTACGGGAAAATATTAAAATGGCAATTAGCGGGGGGAAAGTTAAAATAGGCCTACGTGTTTTGTACGTTATTTGTCACATTATTACTCACATATGATTATTTGTGAAAATGTGCAAACAGGTGCAACACATTTGAAAAGGAAGGACTGGTAGCATGCAAGCTCCCAGGAAAAGATTGATTTAAGAATGTTATCACAGTGTGTCTTGGCGCAAAGCAGCGCGGGCGGAAGACAGTGACAATTGGCAAGGGAGGGTCATGTCTTTTTTGACAATTCTGTCGGAGGGTCATTGAACAATTTCTAGCAGGCAAGGGAGGGTCATGCAACTTTTGACTGAAGCACTCAAAATCCCTCCGGTGGCCCCTTCAATAAATAACGTCCCTTAACTAAATGCAGATGATAAAACAAAGTTCTCCCACACAAATTAGGTAGATTAGGATGTGATTGGTTGCCTTTATTTGGTCATTTTATATTACTGCAATTTAAAGCTGCCTGCTTTGCGACTAGCTTTAATTTCCCCACTAACCCGCAGCTACACTAAACTTTAGCCTGTAACAACTTGGGAGTTTTGACTAGCCGGCAGCAAGTTTTAAAAACTCGTGGCAGATTTAATGGATTTGCTTTCTCGTTGGTTGTTTGGTATGGATTTTAACAAAGGTTCAACAAAAAGTAGGCTCTAAATTACTACATTCCTGCTGCTGGTGTGTGTGTGTGGAAGGTGTATCGTTGCGGCTCCAACAAACTCGCGTAGTTTTCAGTCAATGACTATCATTTGCAGGCGAGAGCTAGCATATGAGACAAAAAAAATCCCAGTTGACATGTAGCCTTGTATTACGGGCTGTGATGTGAATTAAGATATCCTAGGCTACAAGCCATGCTCTAATGCACCGCTTGTTACTGAATATGTTGTTGAGTTTAGGCTTTTAAGTTAGGCTAGGCCAGAGGTTCCCAAACTGTGAGGCGCGTCAAATAATTTGAGGGGAGGCGCAGAACGTTGATTCAAAAAAGAAGGAAAAAAACGTTAATTTTATTTTAGAACTATCTGTTTTTATTTAATGATTATGTAATTGTCAACATTCTAAAGTCGAAATAAATCATTGAATCATACTAAATCTTTGGGATAGTGGAAAGTATTCTTGATCCCCATCCTGTGTGAGAATGTATTGTGCCAAACTTCATAACATAACCAGAGAATGTCTAATAAGGGGAGAACTGCCACTCTCGGAAAACTTCCGGTTTCTGAACTGGTTGCAGTTCCTTTTGTGGTTCCACATGAGGGCGCTCGTCCACGAGTGCAGAATGCATGGAGGTCTATGGAGCTGTACCCCTCAAAATCCACTTTTCTCGGGATATAATTTTTTTTCAAGTAATTTGAGTATTGTATTCGAAAGGGGAGGCAAAGAAAATACACTTGGTTGAGTATTATATTTTTTAAAGTCACTTAATTGTTCTTAAAAGCCTTTCAAATGTGTCAATGACGTCATTCATTAGCACAATGCTAGCGTGTTATGTGCAACAATGACCCAACCTGTAAGAAATCAAAAGGACAAGTACTCGTTCATTCAACTTTTGACCTATAACCCATGTTGAAGTTATACAAACTACAATCAAATCTGAGATTTGTCAACGACAATCAGGTGAAAGAGACAATTTTAGCCGTCTAGCTCCATTGACTCCCATTCATTCTGCACTCATGGCGATCGCCCCCAGTGGAACTCTGGTGGAACTGCATCCAAAATTCGGTACAATGGGACTTAATACGGAGTGGCAAGGCTCTCCGTAGACGGGCTCTGACATAACTTAGCAACAGTGCCGCCAGCCGAGCTAGCTGCAAGTTACCAGTGAACGGTTAGCCCAAGAATTTGTCGGCAAATCAAAATTTCACTGGAGCTCCAAGCGGATTTGTACGCACAGCCTTACAACACTGTTTACAGCTCTTCGAGTCACAGTGAAATGTCATTTTTGGTACATAGCTAATTTAGATAAACGTATGGTGTGAGTGTTTGCGTTTCTTTAGGAATCCGCCGCCTTAGTTTGTATAGAAATGAATATTAAGTGACACATACACGTAAGAGGTTGGACATACGTGACGGTTGGTAATATGTGACGTCACGTTCCGATAGCTAACTTAAAATGGACAGATTTGTCACAATCACTGCACGACTGTGGCTTAACTAAAGTGAATACCATTATTTGAAAATGATTGTCGGGGAGGGGGGGAGGGCGGCGCGGAGGTGTCACTGTTTTCAGTGGGAAGGCCCACATTGATGGAGTTTAGGAACCCATGGACTAGGCTATCAAGATTAGCCTATCTTTAATACACCAGCATATGTCATTCCTTGATCTTGGCATTTAGGCTAGGCTACGTTTCAAAGCCATCAATCTAACAAAAAGCAAGCACTGCAAAACATGTAGGCTACTGTAGGCTATACACTTTATTGAAGTTAGTGTGTGTCTGAGGTGATTTAATTGAATAATGCATAGCCTAACTCCAGCCGGCAATACAACTTCACGTTGATGGTCGGTCAGAAGGCAGCTAGCCGTAACTTCAATCAAGTGTAGCAGCGTGAAAGGAAGGCATAAAGCCGTATCTGATGTTACAGGCTTCTGCCAGAGTTTCCCCTCGGCTTTTTGAAGTTACGGCAAAAACAAAATATTATTTCTCCCAAAAAACAACCAAATTGAAACTTGATGTTTGTCTACATGATAAAACTTATGTTTATTGTCCTAATAATGACAAAAACTAATTTGCCAAAATCGAAGTTACAACCTTTTGCCTTAGTCCTTCTCGATGGCAGAGTTGCAACGGTTTGGCTTGAATTCCCTGCTACTTGAAAACAAATAATGTTGCTGTTGGTGAAGTGGGACACGAGTTTAAGCTTTTATTAAAGGAACCATATGTAAGAAATGTATTTCAATTAATCATAAAATGGCCCTGAAATGTCACTAGACATTTAGAAATCATATTAATTTCAAATACATATCACTGATAACAGTAGTCCAGCCAGGGTATTGTCATTTAGAAAGTGTTTTGTCATGTCATGTTGTGTTTTGGCCTGATGCGCCACACTCCACCTATCTACTAATCACAAAGTCAGTAGTGTTTCAGCATCCGGGTTGGCAATCTCGAGTCAGGGGGGAGGGGGAGGGGATAAACCAGTCTACAGTAATTTGAAAGTGATTGCAGTTTCAGTTTTTCCCACAATCTTACATATGGTTCCTTTAAGTTGGCAAAAGTTTGAACTAGCCAACTAGCTCCGCTGGTGGGAAAATGCATGGGACTCATAGCTGTCCTATTGCGTGCAGAGGGAATTTGAAAGACAACCGATTATCCCGCCCCTCGGACTGAGCACTGAACTGAACATTTTAATGTGGGTCTGGCTCGTCAGCCTATAAATAAGATACATTGATTGTAAATGTATGAACTTACAAACCCCTAACCTCGGCCTGTAACCCGGGGTCAGTGAAGATGAGTCAAGCTGGATGTTAATCTGTTGGGGAATAGCTGTTTTAGCTGGAAACACCAAAAGCTCAGTTTTTTGAGAAATTAAGCTGAAGGTGGTGGTTTCTCATCCAGACTGAAATATCCTTAAGGCTTGCTGCATGCTGCATTCAGACAAGATGCCAGTGTAGAGCAGAGTCTCTGTAGCGTCATTAACCTCAAGTGCCAAGAATGAGCTAGGAGTAGGTAAAGCAGATGTTACTAATGTTGCAAAATGGTCGCTTGAGAGGCTTCTGAGGTTACACCGGAACAAAATTGTTGGAACTGCTGGGTAATCCAGGAGACACACAGAGAATCTAATGAAGTAATGATCCGATACATGTAATGGATTAACCAAAACGTTGTCTGTATTACAGTTACGTAGCAAAATGATATCAAGATCTTTACCAGCCTTGTGTGTAGGAGGACTGTGGACACGTGTGATATTAAATGAGGAGAGTAAGGACAGGAAGTCAATTGAAGACAAGTTATCCAAATGAATATTAAAATCGCAAAAGGTTAATAATGGCAAGAATCCATTAAAATAGCAGACAGTAGAATGACCAACTCATTCACAAAGTTTCCCAGTTGTTCTGGAGGGCGATAAATAACCACCAAGTATGATGGTATGATGGAAACTTCCAGTCATCAGAGGCAAGAAAGTCTGTCCCACCTCTTCTACCAGATGAACAACTAACAAACGAAAAAGCATAATTGGTGGACAACGCTGCAGGTGTGGTCGTATTCTCGTTTACGTTTCTGTAAGCGTAGGTAACTGAAGCGATAACTGTGAGGCCAGAGCAGGAATGAAGTCCGCTTTATTCACTGCAGATTGGCAATTCAACAACCCCACAGAAAAAGGAGGACATACTGAAGCCTGCTGGACTAATGTCATGTTGCCTTTCAACATCAGTGTGCTTACTAACCTGACCTGATACAGGAATATGTTAAACGGCACACGAGCGCTGACGCTCCAGCACAATAACCACTTTAAATGCTAATGGATCACGCGGAAAACCACCCCCTCGAAAACGAAGGCCAGTCTAAACACAATTAAACAGACAACCTTAATGAAAACAATATCGTCTTCCCCCTACCCAGAACGGCTAATGACTACTGTATACAGAACTCTCTATCTATCTATCTATCTATCTATCTATCTATCTATCTATCTATCTATATATCTATATATATATATATATTTATTATAGACTGTATAGAACGGGTTTCATCTGTTATCACATCAGAGGAGAGATAAAGTGATTTACCTTCTATGGTCAGCTGTACTGTGTGTTGTCCCACTGATGTCCCATCTTTATGGATCTCCACTCCGTATGTTCCTGCGTCTCTCCTCTCTGCAGGGTTGATAATCATGGTCCCGTTATCAGGAACAAACTGCCACCTCTGGAGGACTGATGGGGTGTTGAACTCATTATTAAACACTGACATGGAATTTCTGAATTTAAAAACAGCTGTATTGTTATAACGGAGGCTCAGCTGATGTCCACTGGTGTTCCTCATCAGCTGCAGGTACACAGGTCCTCCCAGAGCCCCATAACATGTAGCATCCTGAGGAGCATCACACATGGAGTCCAGACCTGCATTAAGAGAGAAGATTCATTCTCATCACATGAACACATCAGTATGAATGAGTCCAGAGTTGAACAGACAGAAACCCTTTACTGACAATAAATAGATTGTAAATAAATATCAAATTCAAATCACCGACATTTGCCTACAAAGTAGTCTCTGGTTTTGCACCCATCCACTTAAATACCCTCATACTGGCATCAGGCACGGTGCCAGGATTCCAGTTTTGGATGGGCCAGACCAATTGTGGGTGGGCCTTAAAAAAAAACTTTATCAAATCACTGTTTAACCTAATAAAAATGACTGACTAATATACTGTTATATTATTTGTGCTTACATAGAGATTTGAATAGCTTGATGCTCTTTAAATAGTTTGTTGCATTGTAAAAAGGACGGACGTACCCATCCTCGATCACTGTCCTTGGTTCTGACCAAATAAGAGCGCTTTGGAATCTCCATTACGCACCACACCTGCTGGCTGTGCTTTAGCGCATCTCTCGAATAGACCTGGCTGTAAAAGTGGGAATCTAATATTTCCCCCAAACAGTTTAGTTCTGTTTGTATAACATGAGGTCGAATATTTCATTTGTGTTAGGTCTTCAACATTACAGATCAATCACACTGCCCAACAGTTTCAATCAATATGCAGGGCAGTTGAAAACATTCGTTGCTTAGCCCATAGTGTCTAAACGGTTTTCATAATTCCCATTTTGCCTGACTTGCTGCTCACTTTTCATAAATTAATCCACTGACTCAAGCCTCATTTGCACCACATTTATTGAATATTATGGACAATAATATTTTGACAATTAGAGGATGTAATGACATTTAGCTATCTTGACAGTTTCTGTTTGCTATTAGAAACGAACTACATAGCCACCTAGCAGAGTGGCTTTTAAATAGCAATATGCATTATATGGTTTGTTATGCTTAGCTTAGGGAGAACGGAACATTGAAGACTCACTAATTTGATTAGAAGGAGTGTCAGGGCACACAGACTCAGGAAACAAGGTTAGGCTCAATCAAGTCGTTTTAATTTGAAAACAGCAACCAAGGCAGGAAAATTTAAACAAGGTCTTGAAGTGAAGTTAACGCTCAGAAGAACTTGACTTGACAAACAAGGCAGTCCTACATAAAGGCTCCAATCTTGCAAGAGGATATCGTCCAACAGAAAAAGTCCAATAGAAAATGTCCAACATAAAAGTTCTACAACCTGGGACGTAGCAGGAAATTCCAGAAACGAGGAGCTGGGCTTGGAAACAAGGCGCAGTCCGTGCGCTGGACTAAGTGTCTCCGTTGAAGAGGCCAGACAGAGAGAGCAGAGTGACAGGGGTTTATATGGGCAGTAGGAGATTGGCTACAGGTGCTGGGGAGTGGCAAACGGGAGATTGGATGATTGGGTAATCAGTAGACAGGGGAATTAGATTGGGAGATCGTTGGAGCAGAGTGACGAGGAGGAGAGACTGGTGGAGAACCTGGTGGTGTCGTGACAAGGAGATGGATACTCTGTTGTGATGGCATGCAACGTCCCTTTTTACTCTTCTGAGTGAGCAGTGAGTTCGGCTGTGCTGTGTGAGAGGCTCAGGCCTGTTTCATTTGTGAATTTAATTACATCGAGTTCACCCAAAGCGTTGCCCCATGATTATAAAAAAAAAAGACTGACCTAGCCTATGTAGTAGCCCATGTTATTACACTAGGCAAAGTAGGCCACCACTGTTTGGCCAGCTCCAGACTGTAGGCTAGAGGCTGATAACAAAACTGAACTTGTAGGCTAGTCTAAATGACGAGAACAGGATAACTCCACCACCACCTTGTTATTGATGACTTCATGATTTCCTTGTAACGTAGGCCTATACCAAATATCAAATGCAAACAATGACATGCCCAACCTCGCGCGCGCACATAGAGTTCAAATTATGTGTTATGGAAGGTAACGTTCATGTTAAATCTGCTGCATGAAGAAGAGTGAGTTCACCCGTGTCCGCTTGGCTTATTTGTTCAATACGTCCATCTCATCTCAAAGTTTAACCCTTAAAGGAGTACCGTCACACCGGTGTGACAGGAATGTTGAGAAATGAACATTCTAAAGAATATCTGGGTTCATTGAATTCAACATAGAATTTTAGAACCTTCAATTGTTGCGGAAGTTAGAATGTTCAAAAACCTACACCTTTAAGGGTTAAATGCGCGATCGGAATAATGGTTTCATATTTGTTAACTGTACAAAATACATTCGGGCTGAAGCCCTGGCAAAATCAGCTGGCGACTACCCCTCGGGCACAGAACTTGTTCATTGACGTCATCTGTCATGTAAAACATGCTCCAAGAGAGCTCAAGATCAATCACACCCATTAGGCCCTTTAATGCAAATCGGATCAATGATCACAATATCAACAACGTTTGCTGCATTGCAAAAAAAAGCATTTAAGAAGCCATTATTAAACCATAGAGATGTGCTAGGCGTTATGGATCTCAGCTCTCCCCTTATCTCCTGGTTGCAGCGATACAACGAGACTGTTTGTGCACGTTTAAGGTACCTAAACAACGACTGTTGCAGCACTGTCCTTTACTGGAAATTATTTTCACACTTTCAGATCACTTGGAGCTAGCCTAGCATAGGCCTACCGACAAGCTAGATCCGATCCAGAACCTCACGTATGTGGCACTGCTGAACTTGCACAGAAACATCACCAGCTTTTTAAAATAGTTTTGAAAAACATTTAGACTATTTTAGCACAGATTATGAGATTATTTTAATTGAATAATTATTGACAAAATTAAAATATATTAAAAGTTTTTTTTTTTTTTTTTTTAAGAAAAGTTTTGGGTGGGCCTGTTGAAAAGTGGGTGGGCCTAGGCCCGTCCAGGCCCACCCGTAGAGCCGTGCCTGACTGGCATGTGTTACCTCCCGACCATAGCACTCCTCAGATGAACGACGCTGCCACCGTTATGCTCAGGGCAATCTGACCTGTTCTCATCTGTCGTTCCCCGTAGGTGGAACACATTACTTGTTCCTACCAGAGAGGGCGCCCCTTTCTACTTTCAAAAAACTCCTGAAAAGCTAAGAGCATCTCCTCTCGTAGCACTGCAACTAGACTTGCTAATGCTAGCACATACCGTACTGTATACCACCCGCCTACAACTGACACTATCTGTATGGAAGTAGCACTCACTACTGAACTAACACACACACACACACTCACTCTCACTGCTGCACTAACTTGTCCTTACCGTATTGTACCTTGACACACACACACACTCGCTGCTGCACAAACTTGTCCTTATCATACTCTACCTTCACACACACACACACACAGGGGCGTGTCCACGCCAATGCCACCAATATTCAGGTTGAAATAGGGGGAAAAGCGCTCACATGCGCTACACAAAGAGTTAAATAATTTCTCACTTCAGTGCTGCCGATCATCTCGTACAGATCTTGTAATGTGCAGTAGCCTATAAGGGTAAATCGCGCTGATTTGAAGTTACCTATAATAACTACCAGTGAGCCGCAGCATGCAGCGCTTCAGCTTTACTTCACTACAAGCATGAAGTGCGTCCAAATTCACCCATTCTTCTCTGTTGAACTCCTCGAGAAGTAGGCTACTCATCACACATGTGTCACATGAAAGAGCCTTTTCTCAGCTTTTAAACGGTGCTAGCTAGCCACTGTTTGCTGTGATAAACAGTTCGTGAGAAAAATAACTTCAAGAGTTTTAATTATTATTCTCTGCGCCCATCTCCACATCCATTCGTCTCGGTGGAATATCAGGCCTACACACTCTTCACGCAACACATGACAAACCATATATCAGAATAAACAGCAGACCTTACCGAACACAAAGGTGTAATGTATTCCCGTGTATAGTTAGCTGTTCCAGAGTCATCCGGTTTTGAAATTATAGCAAAATTCAACATGGTCAACTGAGCTGTGCTTATATCGCCTAGATATCTGTAAATATTAGAATCAGAGAATATACAGGCAGCTACGGTTAAGAGTTTGTCAATGTAGCCTTAATGATTTCTTTTCACAAAATGCTAAGCATGCATGTATTTAAGTTTCTTAAAACTGAGCTGTGCTTAAATGGGCATGATTTCATAACAGACCAAATAGAAAATAAATGTTAAATATAGCCTACATATCTGAAGCCTACATATTAAAATCAGATTATGTAGGCTACACAGTGTAGTTAGATCAAGTTGAACCGTAGGCCATTTTAATCATGGATAGTAGTTGGACAGTAGCACATTTTAATCAGTTTAACTTGTCCTTATCATACTCTACCTTGACACACACTCACACACCCACGTGTGCGTGTGTGTATGTGTGCTGATTCTTCATGAAAAATGCATAATATTCGCCTTATTCACCCGGCTGTGATAATGAGGCTGAGGGGTACACTTGCCATTACACCTCAGTCCAGCAGATGGTGGTGGTAATGCACTCCGTTTGCAAACTGCCGAAAAAAGCTCACCGATTAAAGAAGAAGGGTTCACTGGCCTGTTCTTCTTCTTCGGTGAATTGTTTGCAGTTTGCAAACGGAGTGCATTACCACCACCATCTGCATCATCTCACGACTCGACTACTGCAATGCCCTCCCAATGCGCGCCTGGTCTACAACCAACCCAAAAGGGCACATGTTACCCCGCTGCTCATCCAGCTACACTGGCTACCTATGGCGGCCCGCATCAAATTCAAGGCTCTAACGCTTGCCTACAAAGTAGTCTCCGGTTCTGCTCCCACCTACTTGAATGCCCTCATACAGACATACGCTACCTCCAGACCGCTGCGCTCCTCAGACGAACGACGTCTAGCTCTACCACTGGTACGCTCAAGCCAATCCAAACTTTTCTCATCTGTTGTTCCTCGTTGGTGGAACACACTGCCAGTTCCTACAAGGGCAGGGACATCCTTCTCCATTTTCAAAAAACTCCTGAAGACCCAGCTCTTTAGAGAACATCTCCTCTCATAGCAACACTTACAACAAGTCTTACTGATCCTAGCACTCACCAGCCGTCTTAAACTGACAAGTAACTGTTAAAAACAGCACTCACTGATGCACTTATTCTTACTGTACTCTAATGTGTACTCTAATTGTCCTAAAATTGTTGTGAATTGCTCTAAAACTTAAACTGTTTACCATGTTGTTAGTCGCTTTGGCTAAAAAAGCGTCAGCCAAATGTAATGTAATGTAATGTAATGTAATGTCTTCCTGGAGTTCCGCGATGCCTTTGGTACATTGCCCCATAATGTCATGTCACACGCCCTTTTGGAAATAGGACTGCCACAGCCATACAGTACGTCAGCATTATTGAGGATGTTCACAACTCCTACATACAAGTTATATGTGGGAAAGCATTGACCAACCCAATACCATTAACGACTGGCATCGAGACTGGGTGCCCATGGAGCGCCATACATTTAACTCCTGGTTAAAATGGATGTGCCGCAGGGCCGGCCCGAGGCATAAGCGAACTAAGCCCCGAACTAAGTCCCCAATCGAGTTTCTTCTTTTTTTTACATAATAAATAATGTAAACATCGTATAAACAAGTGACATCAATGAATGAATAAATGAAACAATTAATAATTCAAAACAAGAAAATTCTGGTTTCATGATCAATATACCTGCCTACTGCTACTGTGTCTGCCAGCCTTTGAGTCATGCGCATAAAGTAGACACCTCGGCATAGACAATTCGTGCAGACACTGCATCAAGTTCAAAAATCGGAAGAGACAGTAATGTTAAGACAAGTCACAAAAAAGGACGTATCCCTCTGATGCCGAAAACAGAAAGAAGAAAATGACAGAGGAGGAGAAAAACGAGCAAGATACAGGTATGTTTGCATGATTATTTACAGTATGTTTTGTGCTTGAGGTAGCTAACTGTCATGATCTAATATAAGCCATCACCAGAGCTAAATCCCCGCCATCAACAGAGAAATGTCTCCCATTAATATATATTTATCTAGGTGTATTTCAGATGTCAAGGATATTGGGATTGTTTTTGGATGTTCAATCAAGCATGTACCCTAGGTGGGCTTATGTTGTAAATTAAAGTTAGCTAGCTAGCTGACTGAAGTAGACATTAGCACTAGCTACATGAAAACGTAGCTGAAGGCAAATTTACCACAGAGGTATTGTTTCTGATTTCGCATCTGAAAGTGTTGATAGTTTATTACTGTTCTATAATATGTGACATAGTGGTAAGTCTGATAGCAACAGCAGGCTAAGCCCAGGCTCCCAGT
The DNA here is from genome assembly GCF_018492685.1 of Alosa sapidissima. NCBI lineage: Eukaryota > Metazoa > Chordata > Actinopteri > Clupeiformes > Clupeidae > Alosa > Alosa sapidissima. The sequence continues at coordinate 13,350,086 of NC_055970.1, forward strand.
CCCAACCCCAATCCACTGACAAGCGTGACTCTGGGCATCGGTAACATTCCAGCTTCATAGGCAAAGATGGAACAGTACGTGCGCTCTGCTCTAAGATCTTTGGTGAGAGATGGTAGTATTTATAAGAAAATATACCATGTTGGGTGGGGAGACTTCTGTGATGAAAATAGACTTACATTTGATTAAGATAGTGACGAGTGATGTAGCGGTGCTACCCTAATATTTAGGCTGCAGTAGATCACCATGTTAAGCGTTCACCATACTGCAATTATGCCTCATTTGCCAATAGAATATGAATTGTTAGATGTGGAATTGCTTGTTGATGAGTGTAAGTAATGATAGCAAAATAAACTCATTCTGCTCGATCAACTATGCACTTATGCAATATTTTAATTTTTTTCAGGGACACTGTTGAAATACTTTGGAGCACATCTCTACCTCTACCTAACTCTACCTCATCAAGTGTCTGCCTCCATGGCTGATGACACAGAAGGTGAGATTGTCTTGATGACAAATGGTTACATAGCCTGTTAATATGACATGACACATTTAACATAGTTTTTATTTATTTATTTATGTATTTATTTAATCACTGCAGGTTCGTCCACTGCAGTCCACTGCGAGTTGCAGATGCCTGAAAGCCAGGAACGAAGTAGGAATAAGTATCTATTTTTTGGGACATTTTATTTTTGATTATTAATGTTTATCTATTTTGGTTTTATTTTGTAGTTGAAGATTGCTCATTTAATGCACATTTGCGGATTTGTTCCGCCAATCTCTTGAAAAACAAGTCATTAAACTGATGTACTTGTTTACAGCAAATACAAACGATGTTGTATTTTGTTATTTGTCAATTCAACTTCAGTAAACCACCCTTAGTGCTTCACTTTGAATATGAAAGTTTCAAATAAATTTGTGATTTTAGTACCCTCTAAGATTAAAAGGTGACAGGGTTGGTGTAAATAACAACTATATTAATACATTGGTTTACCAAGCACATGGGGCCAGAAGTCTAGAGCGGAGCCCCAAAAAATTTTTGGCATGTGAGCAAGGATGGATTACTGAATGAGCCTACCGAGCCCAAGAGGTCAAGGGACCCTGAACCCCAAGTAGTTGTGTGAAGTCACTACCTATATAAATCAAAAAGCAAAAGGCTATGAATCTGAACAAATTTAGGTACTGCCCCTCTCCAGCTGACCATCCCAAAAATGTACCAGAGTACCCCCAGAACCAGCCCCCCCCCCCCCCCCCCCCACACACACACACCCGTTTGTACCCACATTTGCACAGATAGGGTAAGGGGAGAGGGTCCTTATGCATCTGTGTCCAGGGGGACAGTAGTTCATAATCAGTCACTGTATTAATACATAACCTCACTCTATTCATTTATAATACAACATTATAGTGTGAAGTTGTCAATTATCGCCAAGCACAGGTGACTCCGCATTGTGGGAGGGGGCCCCCAAATCAAATTCTGCTTAGGGCCCCCAAAAGGCTCGGGCCGGCACTGGATGTGCCAGCACGCGCCTCCGGCCGTGCGCTCCCCGAACCCAGAGCAAGGCTACGCGGGCGATGTGGAAGTATGCTCCTCCATACCGAACAGTTCATCAGATGGTCGGATCTGGACATTAAACTTACAAAATGTGCAGCATTTTATGAGAGACGGCGCGCAGGAAATAGATGCTATAGAGCAAAGCTTGACAAACTCCCCAACTTTACATGCAAGCACTTATCCGACTGTATGGCCGTCATGAAACCTATCCTTATTTAGGACATATTTTCAATATTGCTGGTGACTGGGATGAACAGGTCAGAGTTGTGCCAAGAGGACATCCATCGAATCACACTAATTGATTCTGATCCCCTCCCTGTACAAATGAAAATCAATGCTATCAGGCAGATCGCCGTAGCCCAAATCCAGCTTCTGTTTCACAGTGTACACATTTCACAACAAAACCGATGAAACGATGAAAAAGGAAACAGTGAACCTTGTGAGGAAATGGCTCTGTCTAAAATAAATAGGCGCACATCCCGGGATATTCTTTTTCAGCCACGCAAGAGCGGAGGCCTTCGAGTCCCGAACACTGAATGGCTGTATACCTCCTCCAGGATAGGGCACCTGCTGAGCATGCTCAATAATGTCGACCTGACGGCTAGGGAGCTGGTACCTACAGCGGCACACGATACCCATCGCTTCCCAGAATGAACCCCAGTTCCTCGAGTTCAAATTAAAGCAAGACACACACACACACACACACACACACACACACACATACACCCACCCACACACATATAATGTGGACATAGCCCTGAGTCTTTCTTCTCTCAAATTCAAATTCAAATTCAAAGTTGCTTTATTAGCATGACTGCATGGGAACAGTGTTGCCGAAGCTGTTGTTACATACAACATAACAGACAAGAACATAAGACCATAGGACAAAAAACAAAAACAGAAAATACATAAGAAGAGGTGGGTACATCAGTGTGGGGTGGACATAAAAGATCTAACAGCAGCTCTCTCTCTCTCACACACACAATGTGGACATAGCCCCTGTATGTTCCTGAGTCTTTCTTCTCTCTCTCTCTCTCTCTCTCTCTCTCTCTCTCTCACACACACACACACACACAAACACACACACACATAATGTTGACATAGCCCCTCTTTCGTCTCGGCAGTGATAGGCTACCCTTCTGTTTCTTTTAGGGATTTCACAATTACATACATTTACAACTCAAGTATGTGTGAAAAGAAAGTTGTTGTTTTTGTAAATATTTACTTGCATATAATTGATTTGAAGTATCACTGTAATTGTGTTGCCTGTGTAGTAGTTTACTCTCTCTCTGTCTCTCACACACACACACACACACACACACACTCACACTCACACTCACACCAAACTCACCACTTGTTGATGCGGTCAGCATCACTGTGAGCAGCAGGACAGATCTTGTCTTCATGTGTGCAGTGCAACACGTTCTCCCCTGAAGATGTTCTGTTTCCAAACACCTTTATCCATTTACTTCCTACACACACACACACACCTGTGTAAAACGATCTGACCGATGATTTCTTGTGTGCTCTTTGTTGTCCATCAGGTCACATGCAGGAAAATGAGGAGGATGTTTTCCTCCATGTGTATCCGGGAGTGTTTACTGTTAATGTTTGTGTGTGTGTGTGTGTGTGTGTGTGTGTCGGGAGGGTGTGTGTGTGTGTGTGTGGGGGGGGGGGGGGTTGTTATATGAGAAGCCAACTGGCTTCTTGTTCCCCCCTTGATGAATAAGAGTAATCACATATAACATCACTATTGTAGACACTTCTCTTTTCTATTTTCTCTCTCTCACACACACATTACAAGTTTACACAAGTTAGATTATTGAACACAGAAAGGACACATCTCTATCTCTCTCTCTCTCTCACACACACACACACATATTCTACAGATTATTAAACACAGAAAGGACACATCTCTCTCTCTCACACACTCACACACACACACACACACACACACTTATTTCAAGTTAACACAGATTATTAAACACAGAAAGGACACATTTGCAATCTCTTCATTTGCCTCGTCCTTGTGATTATTGTAAATTCTGCATACGCCTACTAGGCTTGGGAATTGGTTCCAGGTATCGGTTAGGAACCGGTTACAAACATTCCGATCCATCGGAATCATACACATCCATGTTAACGATTCCACTAACGATTCCAATACAAAACTTTGTTTTAGAAATATTTACTTTTTAGAAATGGTAAAGCATTTAACTTCTATATCGATATTGAGGTGTTTGGGGCAGCCGTGGCCTACTGGTTAGCACTCGGACTTGTAACCGGAGGGTTGCCGGTTCGAACCCCGACCAGTAGGCACAGCTGAAGTGCCCTTGAGCAAGGCACCTAACCCCTCACTGCTCCCGCTGTTGTTGCAGGCAGCTCACTGCGCCGGGATTAGTGTGTGCTTCACCTCACTGTGTGTTCACTGTGTGCTGAGTGTGTTTCACTAATTCACAGATTGGGATAAATGCAGAGACCAAATTTCCCTCACTGGATCAAAAGAGTATATATACTTATACTTATACTATTGCACACTTGGTATTCATTCTCTAAAAACACTTTACATTAGACATTCAATCGCATCGATAAGTAGACTCGACAATGGCATCGATATCGATAATTTCTCAACAATGTTACACACACACACTTATTTCAAGTTAACACAGATTATTAAACACAGAAAGGACACATTTGCAATCTCTTCATTTGCCTCGTCCTTGTGATTATTGTAAATTCTGCAACCTTATCATAAGGACACCTTCAACAACTTTACTGTTCAATCTGGACCAGCAGAATTTCTTTTTGAATCTCCCCTTCAATAAAGCGGCGGGGATTTGTGTGTGTGTAGTCATGTCTGACTGATGCGTGTGATGTGTGTGTGTGTGTGTGTGTGTAGTCATGTCTGACTGATGCGTGTGATGTGTGTGTGTGTGTGTGTGTGTAGTTATGTCTGACTGATGCGTGTGATGTGTGTGTGTGTGTGTGTGTAGTCATGTCTGACTGATGCGTGTGATGTGTGTGTGTGTGTGTAGTTATGTCTGACTGATGCGTGTGATGTGTGTGTGTGTGTGTGTGTGTGGTTATGTATGACTGATGCGTGTGATGTGTGTGTGTGTGTGTGTGTGTGTAGTTATGTCTGACTGATGCGTGTGATGTGTGTGTGTGTGTGTGTGTAGTTATGTCTGACTGATGCGTGTGATGTGTGTGTGTGTGTGTGTGTGTGTAGTTATGTCTGACTGATGCGTGTGATGTGTGTGTGTGTGTGTGTGTAGTTATGTCTGACTGATGTGTGTGTGTGTGTGTGTGTACTTATGTCTGACTGATGCATGCGTGTGTATGCGTGTGTGTGTGTGTGTGTGTGTGGCTATGTCGGACTGATGCGTGTGTGTGTGTGTGTAGTTATGTCTGATGTGATGATGTCATGATGTCTGACTAAATCATGTGTGATGTGTGTGTGTAGTCATGTCTGACTGATGCATGTGTGTGTGTGTGTGTGTGTTTGTGTAGTTGTGTCTGACTAAATCATGTGTGATGTGTGTGTGTAGTTATGTCTGACTAATGCGTGTGTGATGTGTGTGTGGGTGTAGTTATGTCTGACTAATGCATGTGGGTGTGTGATTATGTCTGTGATCTGTGTGTGTGTTATGGATGTAAAAGCACAAAAGCTAAATAGGACGTCACCCCTGCCAGACTCAGCATCAAAGTCAGTCAGTGCACATAAATCATTTGCATTTGATTTGGATCAATGTGGCCAAGGCATCAACTTGCAATGGAAAAGTTATTTCCTGCTTCTCCTCTATGTGTGTGTGTGTGTGTGTCAGGGGGTCTCATGTGTTGAGGTCTGATTTCTCTGTGTGTGTGTGTGTCAGGGGGTCTCATGTGTTGAGGTCTGATGTGTGTGTGTGTATCAGGGAGTCTCAAGTGTTGAGGTTTGATGTGTGTGTATGCGTGTTTGTGTGTATCAGGGGATCTCATGTGTTGAGGTCTGATGTGTGAGATAAGACTTTATTAAATCCCACACCTGGGAAATTCACTTGTCACAACAGCCCAATAATAAATAAATAAAGTAAAAGATTATATACAGTATGTCCAGTATGTGTGTGTGTGTGTGTGTGTGTGTATCAGGGGATCTCATGTGTTAAGGTCTGATGTGTGTGTGTGTGTGTGTGTGTGTGTGTGTATCAGGGGGTCCCATCTGACTGACATTTAACACACACACACACAGATCTATTACACAGCGAAAAGTTTTTTTCAGTCAGTTGCTGTAGCAGCTTTAACAGTTTTGTAGTTTAAAGAAGCCCTATGCAACAATTTTAAATGAGAAGCCAACTGGCTTCTTGTTCCCCCCTTGATGAATAAGAGGAATCACATAGAACATCACTATTGTAGACACTTCTCTTTTCTATTTTCTCTCTCTCACACACACATTACAAGTTTACACAAGTTAGATTATTGAACACAGAAAGGACACATCTCTCTCTCTCTCTCTCTCTCTCTTTCTCTCTCTATCTCTCACACACACATATTCCAAGTTATCACAGATTATTGAACACAGAAAGGACACATCTCTCTCTCTCTCTGTCTCTCTCTCTCTTACACACACACACTTATTTCAAGTTAACACAGATTATTAAACACAGAAAGGACACATTTGCAATCTCTTCATTTGCCTCGTCCTTGTGATTATTGTAAATTCTGCAACCTTATCATAAGGACACCTTCAACAACTTTACTGTTCAATCTGGACCAGCAGAATTTCTTTTTGAATCTCCCCTTCAATAAAGCGGCGGGGATTTGTGTGTGTGTAGTCATGTCTGACTGATGCGTGTGATGTGTGTGTGTGTGTGTGTGTGTGTAGTCATGTCTGACTGATGCGTGTGATGTGTGTGTGTGTGTGTGTAGTTATGTCTGACTGATGCGTGTGATGTGTGTGTGTGTGTGTGTGTGTAGTCATGTCTGACTGATGCGTGTGATGTGTGTGTGTGTGTAGTTATGTCTGACTGATGCGTGTGATGTGTGTGTGTGTGTGTGTGTGGTTATGTATGACTGATGCGTGTGATGTGTGTGTGTGTGTGTGTGTGTGTAGTTATGTCTGACTGATGCGTGTGATGTGTGTGTGTGTGTGTGTGTGTGTGTAGTTATGTCTGACTGATGCGTGTGATGTGTGTGTGTGTGTGTGTAGTTATGTCTGACTGATGCGTGTGATGTGTGTGTGTGTGTGTGTGTAGTTATGTCTGACTGATGTGTGTGTGTGTGTGTGTGTACTTATGTCTGACTGATGCATGCGTGTGTATGCGTGTGTGTGTGTGTGTGTGTGTGGCTATGTCTGACTGATGCGTGTGTGTGTGTGTGTAGTTATGTCTGACTGATGCATATGTGTGTGTGTGTGTGTGGTTATGTCTAACTGATGCATGTGTGTGTGTGTAGTTATGTCTGACTGATGCATGTGTGTGTGTGTGTGTGTGTGTGTGTGTGGTTATGTCTAACTGATGCATGTGTGTGTGTGTGTGTGTGTGTGTGGTTATGTCTAACTGATGCATGTGTGTATGTGTGTGTGTGTGTGGTTATGTCTAACTGATGCATGTGTGTATGTGTGTGTGTGTGTGGTTATGTCTAACTGATGCATGTGTGTATGTGTGTGTGTGTGTGTGTGGTTATGTCTAACTGATGTGTGTGTGTGTGTGTGTGTGTGGTTATGTCTAACTGATGTGTGTGTGTGTGTGTGTGTGGTTATGTCTGACTGATGCATGTGTGTGTGTGTGTGTGTGTGTAGTTATGTCTAACTGATGCATGTGTGTGTGTGTGTGTGTGTGTGGTTATGTCTAACTGATGCATGTGTGTGTGTGTGTGTGTGTGTGGTTATGTCTAACTGATGCATGTGTGTGTGTGTGTGTGGTTATGTCTAACTGATGCATGTGTGTGTGTGTGTGTGTGTGGTTATGTCCAACTGATGCATGTGTATGTGTGTGTGTGTGTGTGTGTGTGTGTGTGGTTATGTCTAACTGATGCATGTGTGTATGTGTGTGTGGTTATGTCTAACTGATGCATGTGTGTGTGTGTGTGTGTGTGTGTGTGTGTGGTTATGTCTAACTGATGCATGTGTGTGTGTGTGTGTGTGTGTGTGTGTGTGTGTGTGTGGTTATGTCTAACTGATGCATGTGTGTGTGTGTGTGTGTGTGTGGTTATGTCTAACTGATGCATGTGTGTGTGTGTAGTTATGTCTAACAGATGCATGTGTGTGTGTGTGTGTGTGGTTATGTCTAACTGATGCATGTGTGTGTGTGTGTGGTTATGTCTAACTGATGCATGTGTGTGTGTGTAGTTATGTCTAACTGATGCATGTGTGTGTGTGTGTAGTTATGTCTGACTGATGCATGTGTGTGTGTGTGTGTTTGTGTAGCTATGTCTGACTGATGCATGTATGTGTGTGTGTGTGTGTGTGTGTGTGTGTGTGTGTGTGTGTGTGTGTGTGTGTGTGTGTACATGTCTGACTGATGCATGTGTGATGTGTGTGTGTATGCAGTTATGTCTGGCTGATGCATGTGGGTGTGTGTGGGTGCAGTTATGTCTGACTGATGCATGTGTGTGTGTGTGTGTTTGTGTAGTTATGTCTGACTAAATCATGTGTGATGTGTGTGTGTAGTCATGTCTGACTGATGCATGTGTGTGTGTGTGTGTGTTTGTGTAGTTATGTCTGACTAAATCATGTGTGATGTGTGTGTGTAGTTATGTCTGACTAATGCGTGTGTGATGTGTGTGTGGGTGTAGTTATGTCTGACTAATGCATGTGGGTGTGTGATTATGTCTGTGATCTGTGTGTGTGTTATGGATGTAAAAGCACAAAAGCTAAATAGGACGTCACCCCTGCCAGACTCAGCATCAAAGTCAGTCAGTGCACATAAATCATTTGCATTTGATTTGCATCAATGTGGCCAAGGCATCAACTTGCAATGGAAAAGTTATTTCCTGCTTCTCCTCTATGTGTGTGTGTGTGTGTGTCAGGGGGTCTCATGTGTTGAGGTCTGATTTCTCTGTGTGTGTGTGTGTCAGGGGGTCTCATGTGTTGAGGTCTGATGTGTGTGTGTGTATCAGGGGGTCTCAAGTGTTGAGGTCTGATGTGTGTGTATGCGTGTTTGTGTGTATCAGGGGATCTCATGTGTTGAGGTCTGATGTGTGAGATAAGACTTTATTAAATCCCACACCTGGGAAATTCACTTGTCACAACAGCCCAATAATAAATAAATAAATAAATAAAGTAAAAGATTATATACAGTATGTCCAGTATGTGTGTGTGTGTGTATCAGGGATCTCATGTGTTAAGGTCTGACGTGTGTGTGTGTGTGTGTGTGTGTGTGTGTATCAGGGGGTCCCATCTGACTGACATTTAACACACACACACACAGATCTATTACACAGCGAAAAGTTTTTTTCAGTCAGTTGCTGTAGCAGCTTTAACAGTTTTGTAGTTTAAAGAAGCCCTATGCAACAATTTTATATGAGAAGCCAACTGGCTTCTTGTTCCCCCCTTGATGAATAAGAGGAATCACATAGAACATCACTATTGTAGACACTTCTCTTTTCTATTTTCTCTCTCTCACACACACATTACAAGTTTACACAAGTTAGATTATTGAACACAGAAAGGACACATCTCTCTCTCTCTCTCTCTTTCTCTCTCTATCTCTCACACACACATATTCCAAGTTATCACAGATTATTGAACACAGAAAGGACACATCTCTCTCTCTCTCTCTGTCTCTCTCTCTCTTACACACACACACATATTCCAAGTTAACACAGATTATTAAACACAGAAAGGACACATTTCTCTCTCTCTGTCTCTCTCTCTCACACACACACACACACATATTCCAAGTTAACACAGATTATTAAACACAGAAAGGACACATCTGCAATCTCTTCATTTGCCTTGTCCTTGTGATTATTGTAATTTTGCATACGCCTACAGTACTAGGCTTGGGAATCGGTTCCAGGTATCGGTTTGGAACCGGTTACAAACGTTCCGATCCATCGGAAACACTTTACATTAGACATTCAAAGGCAACAACTCTCAAAGCCATGCTGTAAGTATTCAGCAAATGGTACAGTAATCGATGAGGAATCACATCGATAAGTAGACTCGACAATGGCATCGATATCGATCATTTCTTAACAATGTTACGGGCTATGCCCATGCTTCTGTCACACGTCTGATCATTTGCGGCAAAAATTAATTGTAGACTATTGTAAAACCGCTGGCTGAAAAAAACTAAACATTTTCCAGATTAGGAAATATTTCTTAATTGTGTGTGATCAAATAAAGAGGCATAGCCTACAATTGGGGGGTAGTAATTTGAGTACTCATTCAATATCTATGCGCGTCTGCGCAAGTGAAACTGAACCTTATCATAAAGGCACCTTCTCAACAACTTTACTGTTCAATCTGGACCAGCAGAATTTCTTTTTGAATTTTCCCTTCAATAAAGCGGGGATTTGTGTGTGTGTGTAGTTATGTCTGACTGATGCGTGTGATGTGTGTGTGTGTGCAGTTATGTCTGACTGATGCATGTGTGTGTGTGTGTGTGTGTAGTTATGTCTGACTGATGCATGTGTGTGTGAGTGTGTGTGTGTGTGTAGTTATGTCTGACTGATGCATGTGTGTATGTGTGTGTGTGTGTGGTTATGTCTAACTGATGCATGTGTGTGTGTGTGTCGAGTAATCGCCTTGTCGAGGAGGCCCTAACCCTGCAGATCATAGACAGAGAACGCATAGGCCTACTGTATGCTTTGGGTAAAGAACACTTTGCATGTCCAGTGTACACGGAGAATGACAGTGTCTTGGAGCAGCCGCACCCCCCGCAACTCCACTTCCAATGTCACTGATTCCGACAGATACAGACATGTGTGTGTGTGTGTGTGTGTAGTTATGTCTGACTGATGCATGTGTGTGTGTGTGTGTGGTTATGTCTAACTGATGCATGTGTGTGTGTGTGTGTGTGTGTGTGTGTGTGCAGTTATGTCTGACTGATGCATGTGTGTGTGTGTTTGTGTAGCTATGTCTGACTGATGCATGTGTGTGTGTGTGTGTGTGTGTGTGTGTGTGTGATTACATACAGTATGTCCAGTATGTGTGTGTGTGTGTATCAGGGGGTCCCACCTCACTGACATTTACTTTAACTGAACACATACACACACACAAACACACACAGACACACACACAAACACACACACACACACACATGAACACACACACACACACACAGATCTATTACACGTGTGAGCGAAAACTTTTTTTCAGTCAGTTGCTGTAGCAGCTTTAACAGTTTTGTAGTTTAAAGAAGCCCTATGCAACAATTTTTAGCAAAAATGACCTTATTATGCAGGTTGAGAGTCGTTGGTCGCTGATGATTCTACAACACTTTTTGGGTCGTTTGGTGGGTGCTTCGTCTCCTCCTAGTGCTTCTCCGCGGAAAAAACGAATATGCAACTTTCTGGTCCCATCCCGAACAAATCCGGATGTGACACAGCGGAAGTATCCAATCGTGTCTCGAAAATGTTGTCAGATTGTAGTTTCTAAGAAGACTGCAAAACGGACTCCGACTTGGCTTTGTTGCTGTTGAAATTGTAAGTAGCCTACCCTTGGGTGAACTTCGTTTTTGTAATGTGATAATGTGAATGTGATTGTAATTTGATAGTCTCTTGAACAATGTGTTTGCTCGACCGTTTTATTGTCAGCCCTGTATGTGTTTAGCTTGGTTTCTTGATGGCTAGCTCGCAAGCTAGTGGGGGGTTAGCGTAGCAGTCACTTGCTACCGAAGCTGCAGGGGGAGCTATGTTGTGAAAAATGTGAGCCCAAATTAGGCGTAAACCCAGAAACAGCGAAGGAATAACCAGAGCGGCATAGGGCTTCTTTAAAGGGCCGCTCACACCAGGAACGAAAACACACTGATCATTGTGTGTTTGTGTTCAGCCTCTCTTCTCCTCTGTGATATCTACAATTCAATGGATTCTGATCGGCTGTCAGCATTCTATTGTTCTCAAAATTGCTCTCAAAATGATCCCCAGCGATTATCATTATGGTATGCGGTGTGTGGACGTTGTCATTCATATTAACTTGAACTTAAACTGTTGTTTTTTCCTTTATTGTTCCTGTTGTGAACGGCCCTCAACTCCTATTACTGAAACAGTTTAGTAGTTTAACCAGAGACTTTCTCATGAGGAGACACAGCACTCGGAAGACTCCATAGGTTTGTAATGCCAATATAGCAGCTGTCTAGTGTCTACACATATCCCGCTCCTTCCTGTAATGTATATGTTTGCCTCCCCATTCACTTGGGTAGGAAAATAGCTGCCCGATAACTGCCCAGAGTGTGTTACCAAGATCCTCAGGAGTACGTCTCTGTAGTTTTATTGGTTCAGCACTTTCCACTCCACGGCTGGCAACACTGAGCTGTCAAAATAAGGGAGATTTCCAGGGTTTCTCACCCAAAATAAGGGAGATTTCCAGGGTTTATCACCCAAAATACAGGACATTTTAAATATTCATCTTTCTGTTGCTATCGCTCTGCTAAAAGCAAAAATTCAGACTACAGAACTGCTGCACTAACTAAACAAGCTCTGAAGCTAGCTCTAGTGTGACTGTGCTTACAGATTGTAGTTGTTATTAGTGTAGTTATGTAGTTGTTATGTAGTTATTAGTTGTCCCCTTAGGGAAATTCTTTTTCACATTTTCCATATGTTTCTTGAATGTCCCCTTGGGGATCAATAACGTATCTATCTATCTATCTATCTATCTATCAATCAATCTTGAGGCCTGATGTGTTGAGGTCTGATGTGTGTGTGTGTGCGTATCAGGGGGTCTCATGTGTTGAGGTCTGATGTGTATGTGTGTGTGTGTGTGTGTGTGTGTGTGTGTGTGTGTGTATCAGGGGGTCTCATGTGTTGAGGTCTCCTGAAGGTTTAAAGATGAATGCACAAGGACCCACTGGGGAAAAGACACTCTCAGCATGTCTGTCTCTACCTGTTGGTATCCCACAATGCAACTGGAGCTTGGGGGCATGCTCATCATCTCCACTAGAGGGCAGAAGAGGACAAGAAACACTGCCAGCCAAACATGCTGTGTAATGACAACATGACCAGTAGCCACAGAGATGACCACCAGAGAGCACTCTGGGTAATATTAGCTGGACTCACACGCCAAATAAGTACAATTTTATTGGTTTATTGGTAGATAAAGACACAGATACAGTCACGTTTGACACACACACATACACAGTCACGTCTGACACACACACACACACACATACACAGTCTGACACAAACACATACACAGTCACATCTGACTCACACACATACACAGTCACGTCTGACACACACACACACAGTCACGTCTGACACACACACACACAGTCA
>NC_055970.1:13365552-13373052 GCF_018492685.1 Alosa sapidissima
AGGGGCTCCAGATCAGCCACTGCTGCACACACAGCTCCCACCGTGAAGGGATGAGATGAGGTCACAAGACGTCCCTGCAGCTGAAGGCCAAGTCTTCAGATCGGACAGGAAGTAGTGAAGGTCCACTGGTCTCTGATGGGGTCAGGGTGGTTCTGACTGCCATGATCAAAGTGGGCCTGGAATCCTCCAACTCCAAACCAGGAAGAGGATTCAGACGGTCAGCTGTGTTTGGTTGGTGTGTGAGTGTGTGTGTGTGTGTAAGTGTGTGTCTGTGTGAGTGTGTCTGTGTGCGTCTCACTGGGGGGTCTGAGGTGGTGCACTGTCGTTTTTGGGGTCGGGTCCAGACGAGGGCGGCTTGGCGCTCCAGGGCCCGTTGCTGGGCAGGGCGGGCGAGTGTCCGAAGTGGGCGTCGTCCTCCAGGCCGTTGGTGGCATCGTACTGCGTGTTCTCCAGACGCGTGATCAGGCGCTCGTCCTCGTCTCCGAACTCACCGCCCATCAGCGTGGGCTCTCCCACCACCATCACATCCTACACACACACACACATGCACACACACAAGCACACACACACACGCACACACACACAAACACACACACACACATGCACGCACACGCACGCACGCGCGCGCACACACACAGAGGGAGAGAGAGGGAGAGAAGTGTTTACATTATCAAAGCAAATATAAGACTTAAGAGGTAACAGTATAGGAGGTCAGTGTGCAATACTTATAACAGTGCCTAAACTACAGGCTTGATTAATTACAAAGCACACAAATAAAAACCACACACACACAAAGAGAGGGAGGGAGGGAGAGAGAGAGGGTGAGAAAATGAGGATGAGAGAGAGAGAGAGGGAGTAGGTCCATATCTTTGTGTCCTGTGGCATTGTGGGTAGTGTATAAGAGGCCGTTGGAATTCTCTCCCATCCCTACTGAAACTGTCTCTCTCATAGTTGTGGGTCAGTGGAGTCTTCCTAAGTGCAGCGCCTCTTGCTCCCTCCCTCTCTCTCTCTCTCCCTCTTTTTTCAAATTCAAAAAAAGCTTTATTGACATGACAAGAGCACTTATGTTGTCAAAGCATACAAATCATAAGTTAGTGAGGAAACAGAGAGCATGAAAATAAGTAAAAATAATAAAAAATAAAAATAAGTAAATAAATATAAGTAAAATAATAATAAAATAAATTGGTTAAATAAATTATAAGAAATAAAATAATAGTAATAATAATAATAATAATAATAATAATAAATATTAGAAATGATAGTTCTAGATGAGATGGGATTGAATAGGATTTAAGGTGGTGGAGAGGTGAGAGAATCTGTTCTTGTGTATGTGCTTTCTAACCTTAATTTGTGGCACATATACACAAACTGAGCTGCTAGCTAAATTGTCTGTATGTCCTCTCCTAAGAGGACTTTCATTTTTGAACTAGCATCTAGTGACATAAATTGTTTATTGTTTCTGCTAAATCTTAAATAGAAGTCGTTTCTCAGTAATTGATAATTGGGACACCTATGCAAAAAAAGTATTTCTTCTTCAACCTCCATTGTGTCACAGTTCTTGCCATGATTTTTTGTGGCGTCCTATTTCTATTTGGAGTTTATGGTCACCCAATCTGTATTTTGTAAGACATGTTTTTTGAGGTTGTTTCAGTGTTACTAGATAATTTGCTAGTTTGTATTTTCTGTTTAATTGACTGTAGCTGCCCAGTTTTTTGTTGGAGTGGATTTCATTTTGTCATTGGGTAATGTAGGTTGCCTTCATGAATATCTCTTACTCTCTCTCTCCCACTCTCTCTCTCGCTCCCTCTCTCTCTCTTTCTCTCTCTTTACTCTCTGTATCCCTCTGTTTCTTAATATCCTCCTGTCTTGAGGGGCGTAGCCAGAGATTATATTTAAGGTGTGTGTGTGTGTGTGTGTGTGTGTGTGTGTGTGTGTGTGTGTGTGTGTGTGTGCGTGCGTGTGTGCGTGATTGTGCGTGCGTGCGTGCATATGTGTGTGTGTGTGTGTGTGTGGGTAAAATAGCCATAAGCTATTTTAAGGCAGAATAAAAATTCAGAATTCATTGCCTATTTTAGAGATGGGTTTTATTGTAGGTCTACAAATCAACACGTGAACAGCTTTGTTTATTGATTAGCCAAGACTGTCTAACCGATTGGCCGAATTAAGCTGGACAGACATTAAGAATCTCAACAGGAGAATTAGCTGGACAAACTGATCAGGATCAGGGTCTCCGATGGCGGGTCCATAATGCGCGCTGGCTGCGTTTTGACGGGTCGCCGATGGCGGGTCCATAACACGCTGGCTGCGTTTTGACGGGTGCAATGTGAGTCTACAGTGCGAGACGGCGGGGCTTTTAATTTTGACTTTCTGTCAACTCTGTTTCAAAAGACGGTAAAGCGCTCAACATACTCGCCACTCCCAACCGGTAGCGCGACAATGTGACATCACAGGAGCGCCGTACCTATTTATTCTCGCGCATGGCGGTCGCGACACTACTTGCAGTCTTCTCCTGAACAGAGATGTCGCTGTTGTGAAAAGGCTAACGCTAACTACGTTACACAGTAGAAGAAGCTGCAGTAAGAAACACTAGCTAGCATCTGTGATGGTTAGTGATGGCGAGATGAAGCTTCTTGAAACCTTGAAGCTTTCCAGCCAAATGTGTTGAAACATGGTTCATTTCTCAAGGCTTCGAATGCACCCTAGGACACCTACTGGTCAATAAAAATTCCACACACAAGAGCAATACAAAAAGCGCCATTTGGTCTGCAAATGCTTGATACATTCATAAGTACAGGCATTGGGGAATACAAGCGATTCCCATGTTGAAATATTTCCTCTCTTTGTAGCCTAACAAAGTAGTAGCTATAGGCGATCTGTAAAAAATTCATGAAAATCGAGATAAGGATCGAACTCAGGTTGTGAGATCCCTAACCTAACGCCTTGCCCAGTGTCCCAAAGAGCAACTTCCTTACAGTGAAATATTTTCTCTCTTTGTAACAAATGAAGTAGAAGGTGATCCGCGAAAATATATTATCTCGATGTAAGAATCGAACCCATGTTGCACGATGTCTAGTCCAACGCCTTACCCAGTGTCCTATCCTACAATCAGCCTTCTTTCAGAGAAAAAAATCTATATTAAATTGTAGGCTAACGTTGGGTAAAATTACACAGAAGAGAGCAATTTGCTTTTGTAACTGAGTGTGTTTGAAGAAGAGGGCAGTGAAAGTGCTTTTGTAACTGGGTAGTATTTTAAATTAACAGAGAGCAGTGAAATATCGGCCTAGGCCTACAACCACCCAACGACTGACAACTAGCAAGTAGGCTACGTATTCGAGTATGGGGCATCTTAATAGTCGAAGCGCCCTGCCTAAAGTGAACCACAACTCGAAGCAGTGGAGCCAAACGAGGCCTCGAACGTCAAGCCTGACGTCAAATTACCAATACAACTTAAGCCTTGATACGGGGCTTTCCTGGGAATGGCTTGACGTTCTCGACGTTCGACGTTCTCGGTATCAATCGTAACATCACTAGTGATGGTACTTCAGACTTTGGTTTCTGCTATTCACAACTACCATCATCATTATTACAGTATCTAGTTTCCAAGGTGTGTGCAGATAGATAGATAGATAGATAGATAGATAGATAGAAGGATATATAGATAGATACTTTAGTCATCTTGAGGGAAATTTTTATAATTTAAACATTTTAGTTAGCTGGCTAGCTAGCTAGCAGCTGGCTGAGTTTGTGTAATTTCCTAAAATGGAAAGAGATTTTGTTCAGGTCTTAGTAGATATCCTTTGTTTGAAAATAAATTGTTTCTATTCTTTCCTCTTAATTCCATGTGATGCAACTCTCACTGGTAACTTTGCTAACTTATCCAGCAAACTATTAAAAATTCACGACTGTAACAAAACACTGCAACTCTCGCTTGCCCTCGAACTAGTCCATCTTCCAGTTTCCGGTTTGTTGCGCTCAGCTGAAGAAAATAGAGTGGTGCGCTACCAAGTGCTACCCGGCCAAAATCCTGGCGCGCCAGAGAGGTCTACGTCATTTTGACGTCACATTGTCGCGCTACCGGTCGGGTGCGGCGAGTATGTAGTGGGCATAAGGCTGCGCTATTCACCTGCCGTGTGCATGAGGACCTGATGGGTGTCTTCACCCGGTTACCAGAGGAAAGCAAACACTCAACCCTGTAACTTGTAATCGGTAGAGTAAAGAGTGCCCCAACTAACTATTAATGTTTCGCTTGCTAAGACAAGCTATTAGTGTTTGGCTTGCTAAGATAAGCTATTAATGTTTGGTTGGCTGAGATAAGCTATTAGTGTTTGGTTTGCTAAGATAAGCTATTATGGTTGGCTTGCTAAGATATTAATGTTTAGTTTGCTAGGATAAGCTATTTGTATGGTTTGGGTTGACCATCCCACATTCTCTTCTTTTTCTTGTTTCGTCGCTGTTCCCTCTCTTTTCCTTTCCCATCCTGTCCCTTCCTTTATCTCTCTGTCTCTCTCTCTCTCTAGTGTCCACTGTTAGTTCTTTAGCTCTTTTTTCTCTCTCTCTGTCTTCACACACAGTCTCCCAGAGGGGAATGCTCCATCACAGCCTAATCAGACTAATTCATTAAGGTGTGTGTGTGTGTGTGTGTCTGTGTGTGTGTGTGTGTGTGTGTGTGTGTCGTGTGTCTGTGTGAGAGAGAGTGTGTGTGTGTGTGAGAGAGTGTGTGTGTGTCTTCAGACCAAATAACTAGAGCCGCTCTGTGACTTCATTAGCAAACATTACAATAACACACAATAAACACACAGGACGGACACACACACACACACACACACAAACAAACACACACACATACAGACAGACACCAGTCGTGAATGGCAACAGGGCTTAAATACACCGTGAGGAGCATAAAGTGGCAGCAAGCAGAGGCTAACATGTGTAGGCCTACTGCAACGCTCCCTCTAGCCAGGTGCCTCTAACTAGCACGCACACACACACACACACACACACACACACACACACACACACACACACACACACACACACACACACACACACACACACACACACACACACACAAAAGATTAGCAAACATCAGTGCTACAGTATGCTATGCTGTTCTATCTGGTTGTTTCTCAGATAAAGAGGGCTAGCTAATGCTAACGCTAACACTAGCTGTCCCAACTGCAGCTGTCCCTCTGGGTGTCCCAGTGTCTAACTGCCCCAGATGTGTGTGTGTGTGTGTGTCAGTGTCTAACGGTCCCAGGTGTGTGTGTGTGTGTGTGTGTGTGTGTGTGTGTCAGTGTCTAACTGTCCCAGATGAGGAGCTATGCTACCTCAGTGCATTTGGAGTGGGTTGGGTGTCAGGGCATGGGACTTATCCCAGATGTTTTATTTAAATGAAGCCACTAAAACATACCTGTCACACAATGATATATATGTGGAGTTTATTGCACTGAGCGATCAGCAACAACAACAACAATAACAACAACAACTATAAAACAAACGCAATGACCAAACAAAACAGTCAATATGCATCAGACAAACGTCGTCACTAGAGGGCACTGTTGTACTGATGTCCAGTTTCCCCCTTCCTCACACAACGCCCTTCTCTGCCCCCACCTCACACACACACACACACACACACACACACACACACACACCACCACCACACCACAGCCAAGGTCACGTGACCAGGCCTGGCACTAGCTTGTTAGTACTGCACACATCAAGTGGAAGCTTGGCTGCTCTTTCTCTCTCTCTGTGTGTGTGTGTGTGTGTGTGTGTGTGTGTGTGTGTGTGTGTGTGTGTGTGTGTGGAAGAGAGGGGAAGAGGGAAAATAACAGAGACAGTCACACACACACAGTCATACTCAGGGGCAGACATGAAAACAATGTGTGTGTGTGTGTGTGTGTGTGATAATAGTACTAACAGTTCAAAGGCAGATGCTTACAGGTACCTGGCTGGATAACTTAAGTGTGTGTGTGTGTGTGTGTGTGTGTGTGTGTGTGTGTGGAAAAGAGGGAAAGAGAGAGAATAACAGAGACAGTCACACACACACAGTCGTACTCAGGGGCAGACATGAACACAGTGTGTGTGTGTGTGTGCCTGTCTGCGTGTGCTTACAGGTATCTGGCTGGATAACTTAAGTGTGTGTGTGTGTGTGTGTGTGTGTGTGGTAATAGTAGTAAAAGGGATGCTTACAGGTACCTGGCTGGATAAGTTGAAGTTGTTGGCTGGACTGCGCTTCTTACTGTTGGTGCTGTTGCCAAGGCTACTGTTGGAGGCGGAGCTAGCGGAATTCTTCCTCTTCCTCCTCTTGGTGGTGGTCTGCCTGGCCGGTTCTGCTACGAACACACACAGGAGAGGAGTAAAAACACACACACACACACACACACAGCCATGAGCAGATCCATGCATTTAGATGGAGCGAGCGTGAGCATCTGGAAAGAGAAAAGCATCTGGACATGCTGTGGACATCAGAGGTGTAGAGAGAGAGAGAGGGAGTGAGAGAGGGAGTGAGAGAGAGAGAGAGAGGAACTTGTCTTGCTGAAACACACACACACATGCATAATGGCAGCTGTGGGTCTTGGTGAGTCATTGTTCAGGTTGATCTTAAGATCTTAATGAGTCAGACAAGAGAGCTGCACTCTCACATGATACTCGGCATGGTTCAGTCTTGCCTTACCCTAGCATAGCTGTCATTCTCTACACACACACATACACACACACACACACACACACACGGGTGCATCAGCCAGTACTCGGCATGGTTCAGTCTTGCCTTACCCTAGCATAGCTGTCATTCTCTACACACACACATACTGTACACACACACACACACACACACACACACACACACACACACATAGATGTATCAGCCAGTACTCGGCATGGTTCAGTCTTGTCTTACCCTAGCATAGCTGTCATTCTCTACACACATACACACACACACACACACACACACACACACGGATGTATCAGCCAGTACTCGGCATGGTTCAGTCTTGCCTTATCCTAGTATAGCTGTCATTCTCTACACACACACACACACACACACACACACACACACACATGTATCAGCCAGTACTCAACATGGTTCAGTCTTGCCGTACCCTAGCATAGCTGTCATTCTCACATTTCATATTTATTTCAGCTCACAAAGTGTCAAAACAAACATTTACAAGTTCCCCCCTTTTCTCTCTGTGATGAAACAGTGGTTGAGCATTCATGACCAAATGTATTTCATGCTCTGCATGTGTATGTTTGCTCTGTGTGTGTGTGTGTGTGTGTGTGCATGCACGCATGTCTGTTTGTGTGTGTGTGTGTGTGTGTGTGTGTGTGTGTGTGTGTGTGTGTGTGTGTGTATGCACGCATGTCTGTGTGTGTGTGTGTGTGTGTATGCGCACATGTCTGTGTGTGTGTGTGTGTGTGTATGCGCACATGTCTGTGTGTGTGTGTGTGTGTGTGTGTGTGTGTGCGTGCATGCGCGCATGTCTGTGTGTGTGT
>NC_055970.1:13403483-13418483 GCF_018492685.1 Alosa sapidissima
ACAAACACACACACACACACTTTTTATAGACACACACACACACTTTTCATAGACACACACACACACACACTCACACACTTTTCATACACACACACACACTCACACACTTTTCATAGACACACGCACACACACACACACACACGCACTTTACATAGACACAATCATACACACACACACACGCACACACTTTTTTCATAGACACACACACACACACACACACTCACACACATTTTTCATACACACACTCGTACACACACACACACACACACACACACACGCACACACACACTCTAACTGGTTTGCTATTGATGTCTCATCAGGGTCAGGCAGCTGATTAGGGTCGTACACAGTCGTGCCACTGACACACACACACACACTCACACAGCTGATTAGGTCGTGCAGTCGTGCCACTGACACCGTTCCCTCAATCAATCAGTCCAATAGGCTTTATTGGCATGTACACTATACACTATACAGTATAACGGCACATAATAGAAATGTGTGAGATGATGTGTGTGACAGTGAGTGAGTATATACTGTACATACAGCATGAAAGAGAGATACATAGATAGTGAGACACAGAGATAGATAGAGAGAGAGAGAGCAAAAGTGTGTGTGTGTGTGTGTTTCTCTCAGCCATCTTGTGGTCTTTCAGAGAGTAATGGGATGGGAGAGAAAGAGAGAGAGAGAGAGAGAGAGAGAGAGAGAGAGAGAGATGGGAAGAAAACTTACTGTATGGGGGCGGGTGTAGACTGTGGAACTTACTTCTCTACATATGAAATATTCATCAAATCATAGAAGTTTAATTCAACTCTACTCTTTCTATTCCCACTCTCTCTCTCTCTCTCTCTCTCTCTCTCTCTCACAGAGATGCATCTCCAAACACAAACACACACACACACACACACACACACACACAAGGTGTGACATCACCATATAGGCTATAGGCATTTAGCTATAGGCATTTATTATTTTGCTCGCCAGTGCTACACTATTTGCCTTGAAGGAGCAGAACACTTAAAGGTGTAGTGAGGCTATAGCCACCGACTCTGAAGCAGAACACTTAAAGGTGAATGAATAACCCTCAAAACATTTCCACACCGAGGATTTCAGGGAAGCAGTAGGGGGTTATAGTTAGGTTGAAGAAATAACAAAACGGGGAGGGTGCCAGAAGATGACCTTGAAATACGGGAGAACCCGGGAAAAACGGGAGTGTTGACAGGTATGGTATGCGTGCGAGTGTGTGCGTGTGTTTGTGTGTCCGTGTGCATATGTATGTATATGTGTGTGTGTGTGTGCGTGTGCGTGTGCGTGTGCGTGTGCATAAATATGTGTGTGTGTGTGTATTTGTGTGCATTTGTGTGTGTGTGTGCATTTAAAGGGTTACCCCTCCCTAGAGTGTCACTCCTCTGCCCACCTCTTTACCTCCATCCATAATTCAGGAGGCTGCCCATCCCACCCCCCTGCCCCAGCTATGCAGCTCTCTCCTGGGGCTGACCCTGGTCTACACCCTCCTGAGCTCCTGCCCCCACCAGCTCCAGGCCTCCAGACAACACACAACACAACAACCAAACCACAAAGACACTCACAGACAACACAAACATACACACACATGTATGTGCAAGTATACAAGTATAAGAGAGAGACAGAAAGAGAGAGAGAGAGATGAAAGAGAGAGAATTAGTAATGGATCAGAGGAGCTCCTGGTTTTGAAACAATTATTTAGTTCTAAAATGAGTTAAACCTTTCAAAACCTTTTGAAACTCGCAAAACATGTATCCCAGATGTAACGATTATTTTTAATGTAATGTTTGCCGTCCAGAGCCTCAAAACACTAAAAACTCAACGTAGCCTTTTGCAAGCTAACTGATTGCTGATAGATTGCATGCTTATTCAAGGAAAAATTGGCAGGAATAGGAGCTAACGCCACATCCAGAGGACTAACACCAGCCACTGATTGGACCTGAATGATTACTGTACACAGACCTAAGGTATATCAACTGCACAACCAAAACCACCACCACAAACTATTCAACTTTGAAATGCTCATCCAAAACCACAAACAACAACAACAAAAGCTAACTGCTAGCATCTAGCTAGCAAATTAAACAGGAGTTCAAACGTCTTTATTTGTCATCGGTAATATTTCACATCTGGACGAAAGGAGACACCACCACAACAAACTGCAACCAAGAACTGTCATTTCAATATCCTTGTGTTGTGACATAGCTAACAAACATCAAAGTAACCGAAACCAGCTAGCTGCCTCTGTTCTACAAGGCCTGGGCCTTGGCTGTTAACACAAATAAAATTTAAATATTAATCTTCCAACAAATATCCAGACACTGGCGGCGAAGGCGAAGACACACACACACACACACACACACACACACACACACACACACACACACACACACACACATATTCATAGACATCCATATTTATATAAGGACCTAATGAAGTGGAACATGCACCAGATTACGCCTACTTACGCCTCAGAATCAATAACCAGATTACGCCTACCTAGGCCTTAGAATCAATAATAAAGGCACGCAGGGCACCTCAAGCCATAAGAAGACAAATTCCTTTCAAAATCCCAGTTCAAATCTGGCTAAAACTGTTCTCATCAGTAATAGAACCAATTGTCCTTTATGGCAGTAAAGTGTGGGGTCCACTTGGTAATCAGGACCGATAAATGGGAAAACACCCAATTGAGACCTGCATGCTGAATTCTGTAAAGCCATTCCAAACGTCCAACACACACAACACACAACAAACAACGCATGCAGGGCAGAACTAGGCCAATAACCTAGAGGGAGGGTGGGAGAGAGGGAGGGAGAGAGGGAGGGAGGGAGAGAGCAGAGGGAGGGAGGGAGAAAGAGAGAGCAGAAGAGAGAGAGAGAGGGGGATGGAAGGAGAGAGCAGAGGACAGAGAGAGGGAGGGAGAGAGAGAGTGAGCAGAGGAGAGAGAGAGGGAGGGAGAGAGAGAGCAGAGGAGAGAGAGAGGGAGGAAGAGAGCCGAGGAGAGAGGGACGCCAGTGGCCTAATGCAAACCCTACTCTATTATTCCAGCATTGGCCTGCAGTCCTCACTCACTCACATGCATTATCAATAAAGATGTGTGTGTGTGTGTGTGTGTGTGTGTGTGTGTGTGTGTGTGTGTGTGTGTGTGTGTGTGTGTGAGAGAGAGAGAGAGAGAGAGAGAGCATATATACACATACATACATATGTCAATATTGAATCACATCAAACAGGAAATCAAATTAAATTGGGACATTGAGAATCAGAGTTTTGTCGATAAGTGGCGATACCACCCCTAGTGGTTAAACTACAAACTACATGGACCTGGTCTGAAGCTAAAGGCTGGAGGACACGAGTGTGTGTTCAGCCAGATCACAAGAAGTACTAAAGAATGAGGTGTTATACCCATAGACACACACACACATTGTGGTGCTATATTGGAGAGTGTGTGTGTGTGTGTGTGTTTGTTGACTGACAGGTAAGGTATCCAACAAGAGGTGTAGCATCAAGCATCAGTGTTAATATATGTAGACACCAGGGATGAAAATTAAATATTTTGTCCACCAGCCAACTTTTTTTACCAGCCACTAGATACGGTATGAAAATTTGATATCATGACCAAAATGATCACGATTATCAGTATTATTGCAAGCCTAAGGCATGGACTAAAACTCTTTATACAGATTTTTCCAGATGACAGTAGATTGGAGAAAGGAATGGGAAACTTACTTCCGGAAACTAAACTCTCTTGGAGGGGCGGGACTGTTGAGCTCAATCCATTGGTCTGGGTTCTGGAGCTATCCAACTTTATCTAACTATACTGTGTAGCCTACATCATCTGATTTTAATATTTGCAGATATCTAGGCTATATTTAACATTTATTTTTTATTTGGCCTGTTATGAAATCATGTATTGACCAATTTAAGCACAGTTCAGTTTTTAAGAAATTTAAATACATGCATGCTTAGTATTTTGTGAAAATAAATCATTAGGCTACATTGACAAACTCTTAGCCATGCAATGTATATCCTCTGATTTTAATATTTATCTAGGCTCAGTTTTAAGAAGCCCAAAGTTGGAGACCATGTTGAAATTTGCTACAATTTATTTCAAAACCGGATTACTCTGGAATGGCTAATTATATACGTGAATGCATTACATCTTTGTGTTCGGTAAGGTCTGCTGTTTATTCTGATATACTGTATGGTTTGTGATGTGTTGAGTGAAGAGTTTGTGAGATATTCCACCGATGTGTGTGGAGATAGGCGCAGATAATAATGATTACATTTATTGAATTTTTTTTTTTTTAACCATTTATCACACCAAATAGCGACTATAGCTAGCACCGTTTAAAAGCAGAGAAAAAAGGCTCTTTCGTGTGATGAATGTGTGATATGTAGGCTACTTTGCAAGTAGATCAACAGAACAGAACAGTCAAATCACGTGATTTACCCTTATAGGCTACTAATAACATTACTACAAGACACTTATAGGCTACTAATAACACTACTACGAGACAGTTATAGGCTACTAATAACATTACTATGAGACAGGTTATAGGCTACTAATAACAACTACAAGACACTTATAGGCTACTAATAACAACTACGAGACACTTATAGGCTACTAATAACATTACTACGAGACAGTTATAGGCTACTAACCGTCAGGGCCTATGAAAATTCACCCTTATCTGACTGTATATTTGGAGTATATCTTTTTACCTGCCACAGTGGCTGGTACGTTGACCAAATTCACCTGCATTTGGCTGGTAACAGGTGCTAATTTCCATCTCTGGTAGACACACACACGCACACAGTGGTGCAAAATTAGAGTGAGTGTGTGTGAGTGTGTGTTTCAAGATATGTAGACACACACACACACACACATACAACCACACACACACACACACACACAACCACGCACGCACGCAACACTCACGCACGCACACACTAGCCTCAGTCTCACATCACTATACACAGGAACAAAAGTACACACTTTCCATAAAATTGAAAATCAAATCACTGCAGTGGATCGCCTCATCTGTGCTAAACCTCTCACACAAGTCTGGTGTGTGTGTGTGTGTGTGTGTGTGTTTGTGTGTGTGTGTGTATGTGTGTGTGTGTGTGTGTTCCACACGAGAAGAGTGTTGTGCCATGATCTGCACACACGGGTGAGTCTCGGCTGAGTCTCGGGGTGATGTGGCACGGCGGGGCCGTTGCTTAGCGATTGCATCATGCGTGGCCGCTTCCATCATCTCTGCAGACTGAGAGGCTAAAATAAGCCCAGGACCCAAACCCAACGCCAGAGACAGACAGAGAGACAGACAGAGAGAGAGACAGAGGGAGAGGAGGATAGAGATACGGAGAGAGAGAGAGAGACAGAGAGAGAGACAGACAGAGAGAGAGGGGATAGAGAGAGATACAGAGAGAGAGAGAGACAGACAGAGAGAGAGAGAGAGAGGAGGATAGAGAGAAACAGAGAGAGAGAGAGAGAGAGAGACAGACAGACAGAGAGAGAGAGAGAGGGATAGAGAGAGAGAGACAGAGAGAGACAGACAGAGAGAGAGACAGAGGGAGAGGGGATAGAGAGAGATACAGAGAGAGAGAGAGAGAGGATGATAGAGAGAAACAGAGAGAGAGAGAGAGAGAGAGGGATAGAGAGAGAGAGACTGTGTATGTACAGTATGTATATATATATATATATATATATATATATATATATATATATATATATATATATATTATTATGTTTCTGTGTTGTTATTGTTATACTGTGATATAGTGTACACATGTAACTATATGTCTACACATAGACACCTAGTTTTATTTCTGTTTTATTCCATGTTCCCGCATTTTGAATTTTGACAGAGAGAGAGAAAGAGACAGAGACAGGCAGAGACTATCTATCTGACTTTCTACCCTTACTCTCTCCCTCCATCTCTTTCTCCCTCTCTCCCTCCCTCTACATCTCTCTCTCTCTCTCCATCCATCCATTTCTCTCTCTCCCCCCCTCCATCTCTCTCTCCCTCTCTATCTTTGTTTGGTCACTGTCACACTCCCCTGCTCTCTCCCTCTCTTTCTTTCTTTCACTCTCTCCTGTACTCTCTTCCTCTGTCTCTTTCACACACACACACACACACACACACACACACACACACACACACACACACACACACACACACACACACACACACACACACACACCCATTGTAATGCTGTGTGTGTCATTGTGTGTGGTAGAGGAAGAGGGTTCTGCATGACTTAGCAAGGGCAACAGTGCTCTGGAGTACATACCTGAAATCACCAGAGACCAAAGAATGGGAGAGAGGGAGAGAGAGAGAGAGAGAGAGGGGTAAAGAGAGTGAAAGAGAGAGGGACCAAAGAATGGGAGAGAGGGAGAGAGGAAGATAAAGGGAGAGAGAGAGAGAGAGAGGGGGGGGTAAAGAGAGTGAAAGAGAGAGGGACCAAAGAATGGGAGAGAATGAGAGACTGAGAGAGACAGGGAAAAAGAGAGAGAATAAGAGAAGAAGAGAGGGAGGAGAAGAAGGAAAGAGGGAGGATAAGAGGGAAGGAGGGAGGAGAAGGTATGCATGTGTATCTGGATCTATTTCTAATAAACCAGTAGACACCATTAACACATGCACAACACACATGGCAATGTGGCAATGTCTCCTTCAACACACACACACACACACACACACACACACACACACACCACACACACAAGAGTGGGTCCTCTTACTAAATTGTTTCTAAGCACAGTGAGTGTGAGTGTGTGCGCATGTGTGTTTGAGTGTGTTAGTGAGTGAGTGTGTGTGTGTGTGTCTTACTGTATCTCTTGGGGCCATCTTCTAGGCAGAGGGAAAGAGTGAGTGTGGCGTCCTCCTCAAAGAACTCCGTAGCAAAGGCGTCCCACCAGAGATTATCACTCTCCTGTAGGACACAACACACACATACACACACACACACACACACACACACACACACACACACACACAGAGGTTATCACTCTCCTGTACAGTAGGACAGAATACACATACATACACACACTACACACACACAGGTAATCAGTCTAGAGATGCACCGATTGATCGGCTGGTGACCGGAATTATACGATTTTCATGTGATTGACCATGACAGGCGACTGGCCGGTCAGTCTGAGACATGCCGATTTTATGCCGGTCAAATTTGCGTATACAAGGAATTTGGTCTCTGCATTTATCCCATCCGTGAATTAGTGAACACACACAGCACACAGTGAACACACAGTGAGGTGAAGCACACACTAACCCGGAGCAGTGAGCTGCCTGCTACAGCGGCGCTCGGGGAGCAGTGAGGGGTTAGGTGCCTTGCTACAGCAGCGCTCGGGGAGCAGTGGGGTTAGCTGTGAGGGTGCTCAAGGGCACTTCAGCCGATCCCAATGGTTCCAAGCCCAAAGCCCTAACCAGTAGGCCACGACTGCCCCTTATGCCGGCCAAATGCACTCGCGCGCCGTACTTGAAACAACAACAACCTGCTGAGTTTGCAAAGTTTGAAGAAGCTAGCAAAGGCCAACACTCAGGGCTGGATGTAATAGACCTACTGAGTTTGTATACTGTATGCGCAGAAAGCAAACGCTGTGCTTTGCCATATTGTGTGGAATTTACTAAGATGTCACTTCATTAGGTAAACAGCGCTCATCAGCGCCCGTCCCTGCCCTCTCTACAACGTTAGTTGCGTCCTTGCTCGCTCTACAGCGCTAGTTGCGTGCCCACAGCTGAAGCACAAGCGCAATTAACCGGTTGAGACATTAGAAACATTCAAAGTTTAGCGATCATACATAACAACATGCCAACGAGCAGCAACATACAGAGTAGGCCTAGTAGTTCTACACCACTTCTACTCCACAAATACTATTTAAAAGCTATTTACTGCACGTAGACTAGGGCTATGACTTAATACCGTAGTCTAGCAGATTGGGAAGTGGATGTTGTGAAAGTGAACATAGGATATTAGAAGGGCAAACAAAAGTTAAAGTTGCTCATCATGCTCATTCAGCTGTCTCTGAACTTTTCTATAATTGACACATTTAACCAGAATTTGGATTACACCTGCTTTTAAAAGGCAGAAGTTTTTCACTGCAAAACAAACATGCTGCTTTAATATGGCAGAGTACCTAATGAATCGCTATTAGCACTTCTCCCCTGCGTTTGCGTGATACTCCCACTTTTCCCTCGCTATCCCATAAATGCATCAATATGAAAATATGTCCCATGCAGTATGTTCAAATGTATCATGAACATTCTTTTTGCATTTTTAGTTTTATGTTCCACACTGGGAAGCATTATAGTTTGATACTGCAGCTGAAGTTAGACTTGAAGAAGAATCTGTCTGTTCACCTGTTGTATTTTTTAACAGCCATTCCACTATTGGAAAGTTGATTACATTTCTATGTTAAAATCTTCTATTAAAAAAAAGATGGAAAATAACTCTTTGTGTGTGCTGTAAAGTGGTTAGAAGAAATTAAATCTAAATTGGCTAAAATCAGTATCGGCAGGTCAAACTCTGTGAAAACTCGGATATCGGAATTGGCCCAGAAAATTGCAATCGGTGCATCTCTAGTTATCACTACATACTGTATACTGTATACTGTCACAAACACACACACACACACACACACACACACACACACACACACACACACTAGGGATGGGCATAAAATCCATATTGCGATATACATTGCAGCCTTTTGCGGTAACAATATATATTATATTAGAACCATTTCTGAACTTGTTACATAGACCCTAACTGCTACATTTATTTTTTTTTAAAGAAAGAAGGAAATGTAGTATGTAGTTTTGAGAACATGTATTGTGCAAAACTGTAATTATACAACATAATGTTGCAGATAAATAAAATTCAAGTGCACTAGCTGCAGAGACCGTAACAGATTACCCCACTGAACTGTTGCCCCACACGCTCTACAGCAGGGTGTGCAAACTTGGCTCAAGGGCCACATTGGGTTTTGAAAATTAGCCGGTGGGCCAATGTTTAATGTTTCATATAATGTAAATGCTAATAACAGTAAGTAATATCATTTTTAAATTTGATGCTGTTTAACTCATTTATAAATGGTGCACTGTCACTTTAAGCATTGTGTCCACACGTTTAGTTCTCATAATGATCTTTGCTTCTTTCTTATAAATAGGAGATCGCAATTATCAACAATGACAAGCCATCTGGAACCTCCCGCTCTCTTTCTCTCTCTCGCTCTCTCTCTCTCTCTCTCTCTCTCTCTCGTGCGCGCTCAAACAAGTTCCCATTTAAATGAAGTAGCGTAACGTTCAAGTTAGATCTGCTGCAATAAAGAATACAAAGAGCATCATCATCTCTATGTAACATGCTGTTTTGACACTGACAAAGATAACCACAAAACCTGTGGAACTGGATCAGTTTTCTTCTTTCAAATCTCCAGTTTTTTGAAAGCTACATGTTGGCTCAATGTTGGCATGACACACACACACAGACGCACACACACAGACGCACACACATGTAAGGAGTCCTAATGTTTCTATACTGATCAAACTCCTGATCATGTGAACTGTTGATTAATTACCCTACCACATGATGGTATGACCTCATGGTGGGCCCATTGTCACATATGGCTGCTACAACAACTTTTGATTATATCTCTAACCTTTGCCTTTTTCACAGGAGAAACTAACTAGGAAGCAGGAAATGTAATTAATGTGTACATTGTCATGTCTTGATTAATGCACTCTCACTACAACAATGGTCTCAAGTCTCTTCAAAGTACTTCTCATGTGACCCAAATTCAGCTGACCTCCAACCATGTGATCCCAAATCTGCTGACCTCCAATTATGTGAATGTAACCAACCACAAACTAGGTAGCCTATTTAAGTGAAGTTTACAGAGCATTCTAGGAGCCATTCTGTAGTCAGAATCTCCCGCACCACTAAGGTGTGTAGTCATCATCCTCTGAGCTGGTATATTCATTCTCTGATTGCTTCATATGGTTTCCTAAATGTTCCTTTAACCTGTTTTCGTAACTTTCACATTATTCATTTAGATGTACCTTCTATAATGTATTGGATGAATTGCTTGTACCTGACAAATAAATTGTGATGTTCTGACCCGCATAGCCTTACTATTGTACTTGTAGTCCAGAGTAGCAGTTTAGGTAACGTTACTAGCATAATGGACGGTTGGGATTAGTTATCGCCGCCGTAGAAACTAAATCACCTGGGAGCTGGCATGTTATTATGAAATGACCAAGCATTACACAGCGGTGGGCAGTTTGTCAGCGATGGTCCTAGATTGGTCGCGAAAACCTAGCACAGCCTGACCCCCTGTAGCATAGGAATTTGCTCTGTCTAACACGCTGATGAGTATAGCAGTCCTGATCAGCATGTAACCTCTGACCACTTCCAGACCAATAGGTGTTATGTTTAGGAACCGCCCGAATTAATCGGCAGATGGAGGAGACCTATAGTATATATTCCTAAGCTTGAGCGCATGTCACAAGAAAACGAGTTAGGCATTCTCATTAACAATATGTATTGTGGGCGTATCAACCCACTAAGGATAACAATGTTACAATGAACCGAAACTTTTCTAATATTGAGCGGAGTCAGATTTATTAGGTTTAACAGGGGTTTATAATCAATTGATATATTTCCAACAGCGCGCGGACAGCTTCATGATTTCCTTCGACCACTCCCAGTTTCCTCATTGGTCCTGACGAGTGACGTCATTTACACACACACACACACACACACACACACACACACACACACACACACACACATCACACTCTGTGTTGAGTAACTCTCACTGCTGGATCTGACTGCTATAAAAGGGTCAAGACTGATGCATAGAGGATCAAGGCTGTTTGTTTTCCATAGCAATACACACACACACGCACACACACATGGAAAATGATGGCTTATGTCATATGTTTCTATTTCATATTTTGGAGTGTGTGAGTGTATGTGGTGTGAGTGTGAGTGTGTGTGTGTGATTAAAAACTCCCGCAGCAGTCTATCTGACCTCAGCTTATAATCCTCTCTCCATCTCTGTCTTTCTCTCAGTGTGCTTTGTGTGTGTGTGTGTGTGTGTGTGTGTGTATGTGTGTGTGTTCGTTCGTGTGTGTGGAGGGTTGAGCAGAGTCTAGAAAGGCCACTGATTACTGCACCAAGGTGCATCACATTTTTAGAAAATATTGAAAAAGTATCGAAATCGAAATTCTTCACTTGGTATCTGTATTGAAACAATGATGTTGGTATTGTGACAACACTACCTTTGACCGAAACTCATGGTAGGATCATTTCGTGGTATAAACCAGAGACAGAGATCATGGGGCGGGTCTTTGCCTCTGATTGGCTGTGGTCCAGATGTTCCTGTACGCTGCTCCGGGCTGTGTGTGTTTGACACACTTGTATGTGTGTATGTGTGTGTGTGTGTGTGTGTGTGTGTGTGTGTGTGTGTGTGTGTGTGTGTGCTGATAAAGGTTTAGTCACCGAGAGTAGTTTGTAGGTATATACGTATGTACATGTTTCTAAATCTCATCTGCAATCTTTCTGTTATTTTTTGATGTAAGTCATGTGTGCTTTGTGACGTTTGTGAAGAACTACCCTTTGGGAATGAGTGAGTGAGTGAGTGAGTGAATCTATCTATCTATCTATCTATCTACAGTATATATCTATTCCCTCATTCTCTCTCTCTCTCTCTCTCTCTCTCCCTCTGGACTGTGGAATACCGTAATAGTGAGTCACCCGGTGTATATGTACTGTATATGTGTATATATCTATCTGTGTGTGAATATGCATCTATTCAGTGTGTGTGAGTGTGTGTGTGTGTGTGTATTGGAATAAATAAAGCCATATTGATTTGCATTTAACAGTGTGTGTGTGTGTGTGTGGTGTCTTTGTGTGTGTATGGGGACAAATAAAGCCATATTGATTTGCATGTACCAATGTGTGTGTGTGTGTGTGTGTGTGTGTGTGTGTGTTGAGCCAGCCAGGCCCTGAGCCAGAGGTTTATGGGAAATCCACGAGCTTACAGGCTGACTACCAGTAAATAACAGCAAATACTTTAATATTAACAGCATGTCATAACAACAACAACAACAATAATAATAATATTAATAATATTAAGAACATGTCTAGTTTGTTTAAAAACACTCTGTCCTATAACACACACCCTCTAACGCACGCCCTTTGTTCTATAACACACACCCTCTAACACAGCGGTCCCCAACCACCGGGCCGCGGCCCGGTACCGGGCCGCAGGACATTCCTAATTGCACGCATGTTTGTATTTTGCAAGGTCTATTTTCTTACGTCTGTCTGTCTCGCCTTCAACACTTTTACATATTGCCTTCAGCGCTGCGCAGCCTCAGGTCAGCTCACTTCACTTGATCAGTTCTTGGCGAACGGTAGTGTCACACGAAGTTAGCTAAACTGCTAGAATGAGCAACAAAAAACAAGCATCTTTAGCAGGTCAATGGCCAGAGTGTTTGAGTTGCAAGAGCAGAAAAAAAGTCACCGTTAGCTGCACATTTTAGTGATGAGGACTGGGTGTCAAAACTCACTTACCTGTGTGACATATTCGGGTTGCTTAATGACCTCAACCTGTCACTCCAGGGGAGAATGACGACGGTCTTTAAACTGGCAGATAAAGTCGCTGCATTTAAAGCCAAGCTTGATTTGTAGGGACGACGAGTGGACCGGGGTGTATCTGATATGTTCCAAAAAGTAGTGGGGGTTTTGGGAGAGACTGAGGCAGGGCCCTTTCTCTCGCAGCTGGTGCGCGATCACCTTGTTGCGCTCTCAAATGAGTTTGAGCATTACTTCCCATCCTTCAAAGATTCACGGCAAACCAATGAGTGGGTCCGCAACCCATTTGTCAATATCCCGAATAGTCCTAACTTGTCAGCGCAGGAGGAAGAGCAGTTGATCGAAATTGCAAATGACGGTGGTCTTAACGGTGGAGTGTGTATAAGGAAACCTCTCTGGCGGGTTTTTGGATCAAACCCAAAGCAGAATATCCCGAGATAGCCGTAAAAGCGCTGAAAACGTTTCCCACCACGTATGTATGCGAGGCCGGGTTTTCGGCAATGACTGCAACTAGACAAATTGCGCAATCGACTGGACATTTCAAACACACTGAGGGTGTCACTGCCTTCCATCACCCCCAGATGGAAGCTTCTTGTTGCAGGGAAACAAGCAGGGCTCCCACTGATTATATTCGTAATGCACGTTTAGTTCCCATGTTTTGTTCCCATATTTTGTTAAGCATGTTCACACTTATAGATGTAGCTTCAAGTTGTTCAATATTCATAGTTCATATTGTTCAATTTTCACTTCTTCAAGTTCACGTTTTTCACAAGAGATCGTTACCTTCACTGTTCATACATAACTGGAGCTAGTTCTTTTCAAGTAATGCATGCACAACACATATGGAACATGGAACCCCCAAACCCCTTCCCCGCTGGTCCGTGAAAAGAAAATAGGAATCAAACCGGTCCATAAAAGGTTGGGGACCCCTGCTCTAACACACTCCCTCTGTCCTATAAAACACACCCTCTAACACACTCCCTCTGTCCTATAACACACACCCTCTGTTCTGTAGGACACGCCATCTGGCAACATGTGTTGCTATGATTACTCCTCTCTCACTAGCCAATCAAATGCAGTCATTCTTAAGACAGTATGTGTAATATAATATTTTCAATTTTAAATGCACAACCATCCAACCAAACACTCCAACACACAAACAAGCTGAATATATGCCAGAGGAAGAACACTGAGGAAGGCATTTGTCCCCAGGACCATTGAACTGTTCAATGCTTCACTAAAAGGAAGAGGAGAGATAGACTTCTCTGCATAGTCTGTCTGCCTCTCCACCTTCTCCATGTTTGTGTATTGACTGTCCACTGGCCTACTGTTTTACTGCTACACAGTTTACATGCTATATTAGCACATATGCAAAACCCCTCCCTCCCACAGCCTGGATTGTGGCCGTACCACATAATACTTAATACTTGACCAATGGCTGTAACCATTACTTCAACCTATTCTTGCACTGATATAGTTTTTATATTGCTTTGTCTACCTTATTCTCTTATATGTCCATATTTATTTTATGCTGGTCTCTAGACTTTATTCTTGCACTGTTGGACTTATTTGCACCATCACCATGACACTCATTCTCATAGAGCACCTTACCATGCATACAGAATCACAGGCTCAGTCCCTGCCCTGTCACTGCAAGTGCCTCATGCTTGATCATCCTTAAGCACACTATGTGGATATTTGATTTAGTTTTATTTAGTATATTTTAGTATTTTTTTGTCTTCTACTGTCTTTATTGTTCAGTGGTGTTTTTTTTAAATATTTATATACTTATATTACTTTGTCTGCTGTAAGTGCATGTTGTGTGTGATGTCTGTATGCTACTGAGATCAATAAAGTATCTATCTATCTATCTATCTATCTGAAATACAAAGACAATGACATATCAGACATCAGGCTGTATCTGCATTGTGTGTGTGTGTGTGTGTGTGTAGGGCCGGCGGATGGCATGGGCAACCAGGGCGCCAAACCACCAGGGGCGGGGCATAGCCGTGGGAAGTGGGGGTGCGGCAGCACCCCCTGCAGGAAAGCACGCGTATTTATGTGTCATTCCACTCACGATCAGAAAAAAAAGCTATCCGTCCCCCTGTCTATTATTCTATTATGCACTAAAAATGTTACATTAGACCTGGGAGATCTAAACAAAAACTACACAAATTAACAAAACAAACCTGAGGGAGATATCCTATGACGCTAGCTTTATGGCACGACAATATGCCATATTAAGTAGCTGAATATTACCGTGAGTTTTCCCAAGGAGCTGAACACGGGCCGCCTCAATCTTTAACTTAAAATGATGCATAGTGTTATCGGGGAGTCTCGGTGCACCACGGTGAAAGG